>NW_028114343.1:0-11961 GCF_964289735.1 Phaethon aethereus | reverse complement strand
AAAGACAGGCAGGCTTTTAGTCCCTGAAGCTCAAAGCAGCAGTGTGGGTGGGAAGTATCTGAATGAACAAAGAGTAAGGGAAGGAGAATAATGGAAAGGGCCTTTGTCTAGACAGTCTGCTGAAAACATTACTTCAGAAATGGTCATTGTATCAGCACAGGTGAAAATATATGAAAGATTAGAATTATTAACTACAAAAGACATTAACCACTTGATCCAGTGTGGCCTGGCAGCAAAGGCAGCCAGCAGTGTCCTGAAGTGTATAAAGAGGAGCCTCGCCAAAAGAGTGAGGGAAGTGGTTGTCTCCCCATGCTCATTGCTTGTTAGACCACCTGTAACCAATTATATCCAGTTTTAGGGCCCCAGTTCAGGTGTACTGATCTGGCTGGGATGGGGTTACCTTCCTTCATAGCAGCCTGTGTGGTGCTATGTTTTGCATTTGTGCCTTAAACAGTGTTGATAACACACCAGTGTTCTGGCTATTGCTGAGCAGTGTTTGCACTGTGTCAAGGCCTTCTCTGCTCCCTCCCAGTGAGTAGGCTGCAGATGGGCAAGAACAGCTGACCCCAACTGACCAAAGGGATATTCTCTAACGTACGACGTTGTGCTGAGCAATAAAAGCTGGGACAGAGGAAGAAGGAACTAGAATTTTTTTGTTACAGGAATCACTTCCTAGTTCACATGGAATCCCTTGCATAGCATTAGTAAAAGGCCTTAGACCTTCATAAGCGGTGAACTTCCACCTAGCTACTGATGAAGTTCTACTGAACTCTTACTTAGTCGCGTGAGGGAAGGCCCTGAAACTGGTGTAAATTAGAAAGATAAGATAGCCACATCCATCAGCAGAGGTTGCCTCATCGAGAAAAGAAAAAGAACGGCCCGCTTGGAGACAGTGAAAGGATCCAATGAGGAAAAAGGAGACCCCAGACCCAAATACTCCAACTGGACTAAACTGTCTCACAAGGGGAGGGGAGCTTAGACTGTAAGGGTATAATTGTCCAGAGAGTCTCTGGTTCGGGGTCCGTCTCCAGAGGCACTCAGCTCAAGCTGTTCTTCACCACTGTACCGCTTAATAAATTCAACTGGTATACGTCATGTCAGAGATTCTGCTTCAGGAAACCTAGGGTTGAGCCTGAGGGAAGAGAAAGCACCCAAGAGAGACTCTGTGTGTGTGTGTGTGTGTGTGTGTGTGTAGAGTCAAAAGGCGCACACGTCGGCTCACTGGAGTCTCCTGCTGCAAAGGGACTCCAGACCCAGCAGTTAAAGTCTCGGGTGGTGTGTGTGCAACTCCTTGATTGGTGTGTGAATGCTCAGGCAGCGGCTTCTCCATTAACGTTTTTTCATTCAAAGAGTCTTCTGTGTGGAGACTGGCTGGGCATCATTTTTGCTTGTGGGAGGTGGTGAGTGGTTGCCTTTGCGTTGCTTGTTATTATTATTGCTTGTTGATTTTTAAAAAATCTCTTTCTTTCACCTGCTAAGCTGTCTTTATCTTGACCCACAACTTTCCGTGCTTTATTTCTTCCTGTTCTCTCTCCTGTCCCAGTGGGGAAGGGGGGGAAAGAGTGAGCGGCTGCGTGGCTGCCGGGCTATTGGCCAGAGTCAATCCACCACATCAAGGAAGACGTTGACAACTGGGAGTGACTTCAGTGGGAGGCTGCCAAGATGCGCAGGGGCTGCAGCACTTGCCTGGGGAGCAGAAACTGAGGGAAAGGGCTGCCTTCGGCCTGGGAAAGGGAAGGTCTGGGGAACCTCATAGCAGCCAGCCAGTCCCTGCAGGGAGGTTTTCAGGAAGATGGAGCCAGTCTTGTCACCGTGGTGCTTGGCAGGACGATAATAGACGATAGTCAAATGTTGAAATAAGGAATGTTGAGGCTGGAGATAGGGACAATCTTTCTCTCCATAAGGGCATCCAAACATTGAAGCAGGTTTCCCAGAGATGTTTTCCTGTCTTTGTCCTTGGACATTTTCCAGCCCCCATGTGGCAAAGCCTTGAGCAAAGTGGTCTGACTCCGTAGCCGATTCTGCTGTGAGCATGAGGTTGGACTGGAGACCTACTGAGGTCCCATTCAGGAGAGTGGAAAACTAAATGATGCTGTGGTTCCTTCCTCTCTAGGTGTGCCCTTGATGACAGTAGGGAAAGCTGTCAGGTTCCCCGTGACCATGGAAGTAAGTCAGATGCTGGCATAGTCAGATCAGCTGAAGTTGTCTTCTCCTCCTCCAGGCAGTGTTGCTCAGATGCAGGACTGCTTCACAGGTATCCCCAAACAGCCCTGGTTATTTCCTTTGCTTCACCATTCATTCCCTTTTCATTCTTTTCCCACCTCTCAAGTCCTGCTCTTTAACCATCCTTATCCCCACCCATGCAAAAAGCCAAGGACTTTTCACTGTTTATCCAGTGGCCCTGCATTTGCTCACTTTGAACCCTCCTTTGGTGTCTCTGCGGTGGTTACTGTGGTGCTTTCTACCTCGCATTGCAACTCAACTTAACGCTAGTACTCTTTTCTTCTCTGTAGTGTCCTGCAGCTACTTAAGTTCTGATCTTGTTAGAGGCACCACGACTCAGGATGGCCGTTGGCACGCATACTTTAAAAGCTGGACTGTTGGAGGTTCAGTCCAGAGGGACCTTGGCACACCTGGGATTTGGCCAGCAGAAACCTCAAGGTTTTGAAGGAAAAGCTCAGAAACAACTCCATGCAGCAGCATGGACAGGGACCTGACTGACTAAGGAGTGTCCTGAGCTGAAGTATCTGGGAACTGTGACAATGCCATATGAGTCAGTGGTTCTCACATTTCGAAAGGAGAGTGGAGTGTCTGGAGGAGGTCTGCCAACTTGAAGTGAAGGGCCTAAAGGATGAGCTGTGGGGAGAGTCTGAGGGAGCTGGGTGTCTGTAGCCTGCTGAAGTGGAGGCACGGGTTTACCTAGCAAGAGCCTGCACCTGCCTGGAGGGATAACGGAGCTAACCTGTTTTCTGCAGTCACCATTGATACGACAGAAGGAACAGCCACAAGCTGCCTCTTGGGAGCTTTAGGCTGAACCTCAGGAAAAATAAAATGGACTAGGAGGAGCGTTGCCATGATCTCCACCTTTGGAGCTCTTCAAGTTTCAGCGCCGCAAAGTCACGGCCAGCCTGGAGGCTGGACTAGAGACCCCCTCGCAGCAGTCTCTTTCCCAACAGGCCTGTGCCTTGCCACATGTCATATGAGAAGAGACTAAGCTGGAGGAGAGGGTCTCTACATCACAGGACAATTCAGGGTGGAAGGAGGGTCAGGAGGTCTCTGGTGTTGCACTGGCTCCAAGCAGGGCCAGCTCTGAGGTCAGACCAGCTTGCTCGCTAAATGCCAGAATCCGGAGAAAGAGTTTACACATGAACCAGGCATCTGTGCCGCCGTTACAGAAATGGAGACAAGGCCTTTGACCAGCTCCCTGAACACAGCTATTGGTACGTCATGCCCCCTGAGAACATCCATCCTCCCGGGAACATCCATCTTCTTGTCCAAAGGAGTGGGATCCTTATGCAACTATCCTGCCATATCTCCAGACCATGGGGTGCTTTACACTGTAAACAGAACTGAAGGAAAGCCTCTGACGTGGGTACTGTCAACTGAATTGCTAAAAGAGGGCAAGATGGAGGGATCTCGGAGCTTCCAGGTTCTTCCTGAAGATAGAAGGCCTCAGATATAGGAACAGAAGATAACAGTTTTGAACTAGCCTAGGCTTTAGATCATTTCACATGTGATGGCTCTGCTCCATCCTTTCAGTCATTGGCACCCAGAAACCTCATCTGCTTTTCCTTCCTCTCCTCCCAAAAGCTGATCAAGTGATGGGAAGAAAGGAAGGAGAAAGGCCCTAGGCCTCTGTGACTCACCTGGGCTCTGGCACTTGGAGGGCCACAGTGTCATCCATTGTACACCCCATAAAGAATCAAGCTGGGAAGTGACTCTTCACGTACAAGTGAACAAGGTCGATGGACAGGCAAGGCTGTGTCTGGAGACCAGTACACCTAGAGCATCGATCAAGCTGGGGCTGAAACTCAGGCCTGGTCTTCAATGGTCTCCTGGGCCCATGGACAGAGGTGTGGATGGAGGCCCCAGGTGAGGCTGATTAGGGTCCTGAAGGCCTGTGGATGCTCTCAGGGCCCTGACACTGCCCCCATGGGATCCCACCTGCCAGTGCCCTCAGTAGGCCAAGTTCTCATTCCCGCATGTGCAGGGTCTGTGCTCGGCTACTCTCCTTCCCCGCTTCTGTGCAGATCTGGGAGACCACAGTTTCATGCTGACTACAACCAAGGCTGAAACTGGTCTTCCCATCCCTGACCAACTTTTCCTCTTTTGGGAGTACAAGGTCCAGGTGAGCCTCAGACTGGGTGGCACAGTTAGAAGCTGACCCACACGCAACATCCTGTTGCATGTCCCATAGAGAACATCCACACATCTGACCTGCTCTGGTAGCAAGCAGGGCATCCTCCACTTCTCGCCTTCCCTGTTAGTCTCGCCTAAAGATGTTGTATCTCCGTCAGTCACAAAAGCTGTGGGAGCTGTCCTTTTCCATCTTGGCTCTTGCTCCCCTAACGTCACAGCTTTGCGATGGCATGTTGTCCTCCTGCTGTCTGTGCTCCAGGCTGTGGGCTTTGGTGCACATTAGGCCTGTAGCACCTCAGATGTGGCACCAGGGCCAAGGGCAGATTTGTCACATGGACACCTGATACCAAAAGATTGGCCCTCTTTGTGTGGAAAGGCTTCACAGCCGATGTGTGCTGGAGTGGATGGCAGCAGGCAACATAATGATGAAGGAGGTTCTCACAACGAGAGCAAAAGCTGCAGTCCCCAAGACCAGACAGAAAACGGCCTTGGGCTGTGCAGCCCTGGCAGGAGAGGGGTTTGTTGTCCCAGGTGACTCTTGCAGCAATGAGTGGGGCCTGTGACAGAGGTGAAGCCGATCTCCAAGAAGGACAAGCTGCTGCTGAGAAAGTCCCCGGGGGAGGACAGCCTGTCATCCAGCCACACTGTGGACATCATGCTGGGGGCTGACTGGCTAGATAGCAGCTCTGCAGAGAAGTACCTTAGGGTCCTGGAGGGCAAGCAGCTGAGCATGAGCCAGCCAGGCAGCCTCGCAGCAAAGGCCAGCAGCCTCCTGGGCTGCATTAGGAAAAGCATTGCCGGCAGATGGAGGGAAGTTAACCTTCTCCTCCACTGAGCACCGGTGGGCCACATCTGGAGTGCTGTGTCCAGTGCTGGGCTCCCCAGTGCAAGAAAGTTGTTGACCTGCTAAAGCAAGGCTATCAAAGGGCCACAAAGCTGATTTAAGGGACCGCAGCATCTTCCATAGGACGGAAGGCTGAGAGGTCTGGGACCGTTAAGCCTGGAGAAAAAATTGCTCAGGAGTGTGGAGTAATAGGGCACGGACTGTGGCAGGGCTTCAGGCCAAAGATCTTTATTGTTAGCGTAGCGTGCTTTTTATACAAATACAGCCCGTTCACGCACCTAAAAGTGCTACCCGGTTGGCTATTGCTTTAAGTCCACGCGACTCTCACAGAGGCAGGATTGGTCGCCTCTGTATGTCCACGCGCTCCTTTGCTTCTTCTTAGTTGTTTACCACAGCTCCTTCTCTTCAAGGTTGAGCCCTGCAGGTGTCCGGCTGTTTACCAGCTTCTCAATGCCACAGCTCCTTCTCCTTAAGGTCGAGCCATGCAGGGTGATCCCAATATCAACCCCTTTTTGTTTATCTATAAACAAAACCTGATGGTTCATTCGCAACCCGAGGACTGTGAGGAAGATAGACCATCTGTACACTCTTCTATCGTCCTGCACCACGAACTCAGCCCAGCAGTCGGTAGGTGCCAGCTTTACGTGGGCGTCCCCACGGAGGCAACGGTGGCCTTGCCGTACACCGGCCCACTGCCCTTTGGGAAATCCCGGTATTTATACATTTGCAGAGGAACGAGTTTCGACACACGTGGCCAGCGAGTGTCAGAACACGCCTTGGTTGCCACCTTTCAACACAGAGAGCCTATGGCATACGCGCCCGCTGGCCAGACGTGCTGCACGCGCCGCAGCCCTCCCGTCTATTGGTTCGTAGGCTTTGTTCACGCGGCATATTACCATAATCCAGCAGTCACATATCAACCATGCTCAAGCCAATAGCAGAATGTTACAAGGCAAACAAAATTGTGAATTGTGCTTTATATTCCTCCGTTACTGCATGTCTTCCCCATCCTCCCCTAACCTTGATCAACTTTCTTATCTCTTGGGCTGTTTTCTCTCACCCAGCATAGTATCTGTTTCTTTCCCAGCCGTCCATTTTCTGATATTCTAACTGCAGTTTTCTCACAGGCCAAAATTCCATCTGTTAACCCCTCCGTATGTATACGATAATTGGCGATAATTTCCATTTCTGCCGACAAGCTAACTATTGCTTTTTCTAGCTGAGATAAACGTCTGAGTCCCAAACAGGATTCCAATTGAAGTTTACAATGTATTACATTATATACATTAACCACTCTGCTAGACTTAGGCTTGCGGTCATACAAGGATACGTAGGACAGAAGGTTACACTTCATCACACGAATCAGATGAACATATTTCACATAGCTGTACTACTCCTCGTGATGGGAAAAGCGCCCGTACAAAGCTATGATAACCTTTATTATATCTCACCAAGGGATTTGTAGTTATAGAGTGCTTTGCCCTAAAAGCTTTCCATGTTCCTCTAATGATACCGCTAATTTCAGTCTGATTAATTATCTGTGTTATAAATGATTTAGTCCCAAACAGGATTCCAATTCAAATGTACAATTTATTAAGCGAATAGAGGCAAGCAAACAGCGCTGGGTGCGCCGGGAGTCTCCGCTCCAGCAAGACGCACGCAGTACAGTTCCTGTTCCTGGTTTATATCCTGTCCGTTAATACATATTCATGAACAGGCGTGTCTTCTTTGGCACATGCCCTCTTCTCCTTCTAGGATCTTCTCGAATCTTCCTCAGCGTGATCCTGTTCGCTAATACATTTTCATGAATAGGCGTGTCTGCTAATACATATTAATGAACAGGCGTGTCTTCTTCAGAGCGTACCCTCTTCTCCTGCTAGAGTCTTCTTGAATCTTCCTCGGCGTGCCCCCAGGATGACCCCAAACCGTATGCATGCACTTTCTTTACACAATACTATGCGGTCAGTGGTCAAACTGGTTTGAGCTGATATACCAGCCAAGTAGTTTAACTTTCTCCTGTAAAATACCCCTTTTTATGGTGCAGGAGAAATCCATAAAAGTCCAGAAGGTTACACTTCATCACACGAATCAGATGAACATATTTCACAATCCCCCATCTTTTTCTTTATAGTATTGATTCGTGTTTTCGTTTCCAATTGAGTACTGCAGATATCTGCATTCCTTGTATAACCGAGTAGATTTATCTAGTAACAATTCCCCACATATCCCCAATACAACTATCCCGATTTTAGTAAGCCAATCACCACCCATAAAATCTCCCCAAAATCCTCCTAGATTGATTCCATTCCAAGTTTATCTCTCAGGAGGCCATTCGTTATACACCTGGACTCCTAGTCGCTCTCCCTAATTTATGGGTAACAGGAAAAAACTAGGTTTTATTGTTGATTACACGTACGGGCTGTACAATTAGAAAAGGTCCTCAGTTTTCCATTTTTCTGGGGTAAACCCCAGCTGGACTTGTTCCAATATTGACTACAGTTATTTGCCGTAGTCAGAGTCAAGGAACTCACCCCAAGTAGAACTAGAAGAGGTCCGGTCAGGGCCATAGTGGTCGGCGGTCACAGCCCAAAGGGGTTGCAGCCCTTGGCAGACCCTTTTTAAGCCGCAACACCAGTTCCCCTCCGGTCTTGCCCTCTTCCTTCCTTTAAGGGAGTGCTTTCTTAGTACCCAAATTAATTGAGCACTGCTTGTGAAGGCCAGAGCTTTGCTAGATCAGTGGTTTGTCCAGACCTGAGCACTTGCCCGAGCCTGGCGATCCTCTTTATTTGCAAGGCTTTATGGCTACAGAAAACTGCCAGTTAGCCTGCAGTTCTTACAAATAAACACCACCTTCTACACCAAGGACAAATTCTAGTTCCAGCTCCTTTTTCCTGTTCTTCTTTTGCCAACAACTCCTTCCGATTATACTCGTTTGGAGTACCCATTGTTGTTTCCTATTACCCTTTCCCATTGTTTTCCAAACTTGGGGATTACTTATATTGCTCTCCATAGCTTCCCATGGCCATCGTTCACCTTGATTTGTTCCACCACAAACGTAACAATTAGTTATATTCAATGACTTAGCAATGTTTTCAGCAAGATTTACAAGTAGATTTTTAGCAACTGTGGGAATTTCATGTTTCACTCCTGTTTCTATTACAGGAGTAGCCGCAATAAAATTCCCACAGCAATTTAGTCAGATGTGACCTTCCACTCCTTCCCTGGACCTTTCACTCGCGACACATGTGTCCATCCTTTTTCAGCAGTTCTCACAGCTGTTTCTGTAGTGAATAAAACAAGGAAAGGTCCTTCCCAGAGGGGAGATAGGTTTCCTTCTTTCCATGTTTTTATCAGAATTTTATCTCCTGGTTCTAACTGATGAATTGCAAATCCTAAAGGTGGTGTTTGGGCCACCATCCCAATCTCTCTTCATTCTTTTAATCTTTTTCCAATGGTAATTATATCTTGTTGGATACTATGATCCTCAATTACATTGTTCCCCAGAGGCATTCCTTGAAAATAAGGCATGCCATAGAACATTTCATATGGCGATATTCCAGTCTCACTGTATGTTTTCGTTAAGTGCCAATGGTAAACATTTCGTCCAGGGCATTTGTGTCTCAATCATTAATTTAGCCAATTGTTGTTTTATTGTTTGATTCATTCTTTCTACCTTCCCTGAGCTTTGTGGGTGCCACAGAGTGTGGTATTCCCACTGAATACCTAATGATTGACATAATAGTTTTATTATTTTAGAAGTAATGTGTGTGCCCTGGTCAGAATCAATGTACTGGATTATCCCATATCTAGGTATCAAATGTTCTAATAAAATTTTTACCACCATCTGTGCCATAGCTCGTGCTACAGGGTACGCTTCTACCCACTGTGTTAAATGATCTACTATTACCAATAAATATTTTATCCTCCCTACCTTAGGCAATTCAGTGAAATCGACTTGTACTTTCTCAAAAGGTCTGTAAGCTGTTTTTCTCCCTCCCGTGGCTGCTTGTCGAAACACTGTCTTATTTACCTTTTGACAGGTTAAGCAACCTTGTGTAATTTGCTTTGCTATTTCAAAAATTCCAATACAACCAAATTGTTTAAGAAAATGATCACTTAACGCTTTTGTACCCCAATGTGTTTGTGCATGCAAACGTTCTAATAATCGCCTGGTGTAGGCTTTTGGCAGCATTTCTCGCCCATCGGGCAGTGCCCATTTTCCTTGTTCTAATTTAGCTCCTATTTTCTTCAATTTTGTTTGTCCTTCTGGGGTAAACTCCTTCTCTCTTTCCTCTCGTCCTTCTTTGCTGGTGTCCTCCTTTGTTTGTATGACATTAATTTTGGCAACTTTAGTCCTCAAGGCTGCTTCCTGGGCCTCTTTAGCTGCTAAGTTATTTCCTCTAGTTCGGTAATCACCAAAAGTCCCTTTTGGTGTCCCCTCACATGTACCACTGCTATCTCCTTTGGTTCTCTTAACGCCTTTAAAATTTTTACTATTAATTCTTGATGTATTAAATTCCTCCCGTGAGTATTAATCCAACCTCTTTCTTCCCAAATTTTTCCAAAAGTGTGGACCACCCCATATGCGTATTTAGAATCTGTAAATACAGTCCCGCTTCTTCCTTTTAATAATTCCAGGGCCCTACATAGGGCATACAGCTCACAAGCCTGAGCTGACCATGATGGACTCAGAGGTCCTGATTCCACAATTTCCAAGTCCTTATTAATTATTGCATATCCCGATTTTCTCTTCCCTTCTACCACTCGGGAGGAGCCATCTATAAACAGCGCTTCTCCATTTTACAACTCAGCATCTCTTAGATCTGGTCTCACCTTAGTCTGGGTCTCAATTACCTCTAAACAGTTATGTTGTAATTCCTCTGATGGTTCTCCAAACAAAAATTGTGCTGGACTCTGAGCAGAAGTCACCCTCAGTTCTAAGTCAGGGGAGTCTATTAGTATTGCTTCATACTTTAGGGTCCGGCTGTCCGTTAACCATTTTTCCGCTTCTTGTTGTAAAACATTTCTGACATTGTGTGGGGTATACACTTTTAAAGGAGCACTAAAGGTAATCTTCCTAACTTCCTCTATTAATAATGCTGTAGCAACCAAAGCTTGGAGACAAGCAGGCCATGCTCTGCTTACTGGATCAAGTAACTTAGAACAATGCCCCATGGGTTTTTTGGATTCCTGCCCAGTCTTGAGTAAGAACTCCATATGCTGTCTGGCTTGATGTATTCACAAAGAGATAGAAAGGTTTTTCTAGATCTGGGAGGCTCAATACAGGTGCTTGTATTAATGCCCTTTTTACTTCCTCAAATCTCTGATCATCTTCAATAAACCACTTAAGTTGGTTATTAGTTAATTTTTCATATAAGAATTTTACTTTATCACTATAATTTTCAAGCCATGGTCTACAATATCCTACTAATCCCAGTATTTGCCTAATTTCCGTTTTAGTCTGTGGGGGTCTTAAGGATAGAATCCCAGATACCCTATCAGGATCTAACTTCTTCCTTCCCTTACTCAGCCAATGTCCTAAATATTTTACTTCTTGTTCTACAAACTGTAGCTTTGATCGGGACACCTTTAATCCCTTTTCCCCTCGAAAATTTAACAATTTAATGGTGGTTTTTCAGATCCCCTCTTCAGTTTCTCCTGCTACTAATGAATCGTCCACATATTGCAATAATTTTACCTCCTTAGGTATTGTGAAATCTTGTAGAATTGTTTCTAAAGTTTGTCCAAATAGATTTGGTGACTCCGTAAACCCTTGTGGTAACACAGTCCATCTTAATTGTTGTTTTTGTCCTGTTTCGGGGTCCTCCCACTCAAAGGCAAAATAATCTCTGGATGCCTCATCCAGAGGACAGGCCCAAAAAGCATCTTTCAAATCTATTACACTATACCAAGTATGTTTGGGAGATATATGACTCAATAAAGTATAAGGATTTGCCACCACAGGGAATTTAGTGATTTTTCGCTGATTTACAGCTCTTAAGTCCTGCACCATCCTGTATGACCCGTCCGGCTTTTTTACGGGAAGAATGGGCGTGTTACGAGGTGACATACATGGTTCTAGGGTTCCTTTTTCCAAAAGTCTGTCAACTACAGGTTTTAATCCTTTTCGACCCTCCATAGGTATAGGGTATAGCTTGATTCTAATTGGGCGGTGCGGATCTATTATTTGAACGCTTATGGGGTTCATTTTGTCTTTCCAGTTTCCCCTTCCTTATACCACACTGAGAGGTTAATAGCTTCTTCATCCTCTTGTGTTAAAGTGTATAATTTAATCTGCAATTTGTCCCCTTGACTCTGAATGCTCAAGTTTAACTTCAAAATCAAATCCCTTCCTAATAAATTGTATTCCGCTTCAGGGAGCAAAAGTAAATCATTAAGACAAATTTTCTTTTCTGTTTCTACTTCTACATCTTTCAATATATTTACTTTAAAAGGCTCTCCTTTTGCTCCTGCTACTGACACGTAACTCTTCCCTTTTTCTATTCCTTTTGGAAGTTTTTGAATGGTTGACTTTTCGGCCCCTGTATCCACTAAAAATAAAACTTCCTCTTTATGGGGACCAATTAATAATTTTATCAAGGGCTCTGTTGATGTTGAAGTCCCCAGAAGATAGAGCCCCCAACACCCCTAATCTTCTTTGAACATCTTCTCATCTTGTTCCCGCTGACGGCAGTTCTTCTGAACATGTCCCCTCTTGTTACAGTAGTAACAGACGGGAATTGTAAATCTTCCTCGAT
>NW_028114344.1:0-9004 GCF_964289735.1 Phaethon aethereus | reverse complement strand
GCCGGTTTGGGAGCGTGTGTGGCGGGTGTGCACGCAGTAAGAAACGAAAAAGTCTGGTAACGCTGTGGACAACGCCGCCTTCTCTGCTACAGCCTGCGCTGTGGCCCGCCTCGGTGTCCGCCTGCGGGCGATGTGCTCGGCTCGGCTCCCGGTTGAAGCCGTCCCTGGGAAAGCAGCAGCCCCGTGCCTCGGCCTGGGCAGAGACCTGCGTCCCCGAGGCCGGGCTCCGGCTGCCGGAGAGGTGGGCCGCGCCTCTCGCTAGCGGCCGTCGGCGTGTCCGTCGCCAGCGGGATGCGTTCCAGTGGTGAGCAGCGCCCAGAGGACAGGCCCAGCAGCCTCAGGCAAAGCGGGGTCGCTGCTTTGCTGATGGTGGTGTCCGAAAAGGCGGTTTCGTTTCCCGGCGTGCGATAGGCCAGTCTCACACACCGAGACGAGATACCGGTTTATTCCAGACCTGCGCAGAGCTGGGTGCTGGGTGGTAGGCCCACAAAGCTGGCACCCCGCGGTTAACACCCGGAAAATATTTGTAGGTTTCTAGCAACACTTACCAGTATTCTTAAACATACCTCAGCTGCCACCACGTTTACACATAAGCAGATTAACTTCTGGCGGCCTTGTAGCAATGGGGCTCGCTGCGGTGGGGTGGGGAGGGCGGGCGGCTGGGGCTGGGCACCGCCGCCTCTGCCTGGTCCCCGGTCCCCGGTCCCCGGTGGTGAGAGAGAAGAGTAAGAAAAGGTAAGGGGGAGGGAGGCTAGATAAATAAATAGCTAAAAAAATGACAATCAAAAAGAAACGGGGGGTGTGCAGGGTGCGTGTGGGTGTCTTGACACAGAACTCTCCGGGGTGAGGGCAGGCGGGCGGTTTGGGAGGAGGGAGTGGGGAGAGCAGGTTTAGGACAAATGCTGATCTGGCACTCTCTGCTAATTCTTGATGGATTAACATACACCGACCTATGGTTAATGAATGTAATAAATAATTCATTAACCGGTAATTAATATACGAAGTAATGATTAGCGATAGAGCAATACAGATTAATATTTACTGGAATTAACATCCAGTGGATTAAGATCACGTTAATAAGGAACTACTTTACTGATAACAAGTTCTAGGTGAGGAACAGAGCCGTCGTGTAGCACGTGTAATTAATGATAATTAATAATGATGAATTGATAGTAGATAATTACAACAGTAAATCAGAGTGATGATAAAGAAAAAAAAATACATGATAAGTAACTGGAGGACAGTAGTGTTAATGCAGTACCACAAAATACTAATAAATAAAATAATCGATCTTAATAGGTAACGACTGTTATTAATAAGTAATTATTAATGATTGATTTAGACTAATTTGATTAATAAAAACTTAATCAGTTCATTAATTTTTTATTCATTTATTTGTTGTAGACCGATAGATACTATATAACTCAAATAGCATCGATCAATAGGAATGAAAAGTTAATAAGAATTTCAGTTATTAATAATGGTCAGCTTACTCACGTTTGATGGAGGTCTTTGTGGCCTTGCCGTAGAACATCAGGCTGCAAGGCTTTCGCCTCATCCCAGACATCACTCAACAATAGTCAGTTATGAGACTGTCTGACTGCAACCCATCAGGGTTGCTTTTGAAGAGGAGCGTGTTGCTCCAGTCAAACCCTGCTACTCCCTACAGACCCACAGTGGTTTCCCACATTATCCACCCTGTGACCTTAGTCACAACTCACTGAGAGGAACATTGTGTAATTTGTATTTAGGTGGGTCGAGGCATTCATCTCCTTCCTGTGTTTTCATCCTCTCTTGTTGGTTGGTAATTTATTGTTGGGATCACTCTGCACGGCTCGACCTTAAGGAGAAGGAGCTGCAGCATTGAGAAGCTGGTAAACAGCTAGATATCTGCACGGCTCGGCCTTGAGAAGAGGGAGCTGTGGCATTGGGAAGCTGGTAAACAGCTGGACATCTGCAGGGCTCGGCCTTGAGGAGAAGGAGCTGTGGTAAACAGCTAAGAAGCAGCACTGTATAAGAAAAACAGGATGGAACCCGGACCACGTAGCAGTAACCGCAAGTAGGAGGAGTATGATAATGCAATCTTTAGGGCTAAGCCAATGATTGTAAGACAAGTATGCATAAGGTAGAACTTAGTGTATAAATATGTGTAAGGTTTTGCAATAAAGTTGAAGCTTGCCTTATCACTCATATTGAGTCGACTGCTTGCCTTCCCTCACTCGTCGCAAGTGGCGCCCGAACAGGGACCCCATCCTTGTTTTTCACCGGACAGCGAGATCGGAGAAGCACTGGTAGCAGCGACCAGGGAGCAGAAGATCGGCGGACGCTGCCGCGGCGCGCCTGATCCGTGCTTGAACCCAGGATAATTAAGAAGGGGTTCGCCGTCCGAAAGAAGGCTACCCATGGGAAAAGGCTGCAAAAATAATTGACCGGATAATTAAGAAGGTCAACATAGCGCGCAATGGAAATAGAGGTAGCGTTCGAAATCTTAAAATGCTTTTTAGAAAAGCGGGGAGTAAGCCAATTAAAAGATCTGGCTGGGTTAATTACGTTAGGGAAAGCGAAAGGGTCTTTTAAAGACCCTGAAAGTATGTTTGAAGTAGACGAGTGGCGTTCTTATGGAGATTGATTGTGGGATCTAGTAATCGATGATGATAAATCAGCAAAAAAAATTAATGAAATCTTGGAGAGATGTTATTAATTGCATGAAAAGATATAAAACTGAAAAGTGAATAGCACAGGCAACAAAGACAGTATAAAATTTACGACGCTCTGGAGGTTGATCCTAGAGACATTAAAAGAACTAAAGGCAGAACGCATCACATGAAGAAGGGGCGATGGTCAGACTCCTGCCACATATGCTCTCTAAGAGAGGACTGAAATATGATGAATATACACTTAGAAGGCTTCTAATTTGGTGCCAAAAAGGGTACCCCCCCGATGCGTCCGTGGCGTTTAAGGCAGAGACGTGGGAGGAGATAGGAAAAATGTTATAGGAACATATTGGGAATGGAGATAAAACCACCGCAGAGTTAGTGACGGCATGGAAGTTGATGTTAACCACATTAAAAGCCTTAAAGGCAGAGAGAAAAGCTGCAGCTGATATGGAGGAGGCTGTTAAACCGTCTTCAACCAATCCCTTTTTAACTGAGTCAGAGGGTCCAGGACCTTCAGCGACTCTGACTGCACCTCCTGAGGTGCCAGATGCACCGAGTAAACCGGCTGCATAAATAAGTCAGAGAAACAGATCTACGATGATGTATGTGAGGGCAAGACGGGACAACGTTGCCCAGAACAATGTACTCAGTGTTCCCCTGTGTGCCCATGTGAAAGATCAATGGGGTGAGTCTCGAAAGGAGATGGGCAAGCAGCGGAGCTAGCAACAACGTGGCGATTGCTATTGGAGACTGTTTTGAAGAGCCAGGGGCTAGCAGCAGACTCTGCAACAGCTTTTGAGTTACCTACCTGGGAGAAAGCAGGGAAATTGGTGTTTGAGGCAGCCTCTAAAGAGGATCATACGGCCGCGAAAGTGTTAACAACCTGGCGATTAGTCAGAGACTCTATAAAGGGGATAAAATCAGAGCGGACGGCGGCAGCAGCTGCCGCTGCCACAGCCCCGGGAGAGAAGGGAGGCCGAGCTGGGAATGGTGAGAACGAGCAACCCCCGCCCGCCTCCCCCCCCACCCCGCCCGCCCCCCGCCCCCGCTAACGCAACCAACGGAGGTGGCGAGTCCTCCTTGGCCCCCGCCTCCTGACCCGTGCGTGCCGCAACAGGAGGGGGCTGCCTGGGATGATCCTTCCCCCAAGTCAAGATCCGACCCTGCCCAACATTGGCGAGGCATGAGACAAGAGACTTTGGCAGAGAGGGAGGGGACGGAGCGAAGTGGGTACCGACCAGGTCGGTACGGCCGGCAGTAAGACCTGAAGACCTTGTCACACGTCCCACGGACGCAGTCAACTCCGACGTACCGCCAGCTGATGCTTTCACTCTTTTGTATGCGGAATGACGGCTCGTTGACTGTCTCAGCGGCTCTCCCCGGACGTTCAAGAGCAGGAACTTCAATATGCCATATTTGTAAAACGGTGTTGTGGGTTTGTTCTATGTCGTCGTAATTATTGTCACAAATGTATCATTTCTTTTGCAGGGAATCGAAGAGTATATTTCAATTGCTTTTTTACCATTCCCTTAGCAGCTGAGGATGCAGAGAAGTTTGCCTTTATGGTACCATCGGTAAATAAAGGAGAGCTAGCAAAAAGTATCATTGGGTAGTGTTACCACAAGGAATGCAAAATTCACCTACGATGTGTCAGACATTTGTGGCATGGGCTCTAGAACCGGTGTGGAAAAAGTATCCAGATTTAATAACGTATCATTATATAGTTGATATATTAATAGCAGGGACACAATTGAATGCAGACCACATTTTACAGCACTTAGAGCACTATTTAGGAAAACGGGGTTTAAAAATAGCACCGAAAAAAATTCAAAAGAAGGAACCATGGCAATATTTGAGCTGGATTATTACCAGGGCAGTGGTCCACCCACAAAAAATAAAGATTAAGGCGAAAATAGAAAATCTTTCTGATGTCCAAAAATTAATGGGGGATATACAGTGGGTTCGCAATATTTGCGGAATTACTAATGATGATCTGAGGCCATTGATGCCGCTCCTGGAGTCTTCGGTGGAGGCTCCAGAGCGACGTCAACTGGACGAGGATCAACACCAGGCTTTGCAGAAAATTACTGAGAAGATAGCAACAACCTATGCTCACAGATGTTCACCTACTGAGAGTATCTCGCTTATGATAGTTAATTCAGGAGGGGAACGGCAATATCCACTAGGATTGACCGTACAGTTAGGAAATACAGCAAACAGTTTGAAAGTATTAGAATGGGTTTTTCTCTCCTATCAACCCAGAAAAATAGTGGTCACCAGATATGAATTATTTGCACAACTCATTATTAAGGGAAGACAAAGAATTGTAGAAATATCTGGATTAGAACCTGTAATAATTTATGTTCCTGTATCTCAAAAGTACTTAGATTGGTTGTTAGCCAGTTCTCTGGAGTTTCAGATCGCAATCTCTGATTTTTTAGAACAGGTTACAAATAGCTATCCGTCCGATAGATTATTGTCACTGTTGGCTAATCAGCAGTTTGAAGAAATGCCTATGTGATCGGAGACCCCAGTGAATGGGATGACAGCCTTTACCGACGCAGGACGCAAACCCCGTTGTTCGTGAGTCTGATAGTCACGTGTTTGATATGCCAGGTTCAGGCGTGGTTTTCCGTTCAACCAAGAAAAAATATCTGGGTTACACTAGCTAATCAAACGGGCCAAGGCCACCTTTGCTTATCTATATCCACTGCTGAGAATCTGTTTACAACATGCTTAGTTGGTCTGCCCTTAGGGGACTATGATTCGACAATGGTGGTAAAGAAGACCACCCCTGACCTAACCTTGTTTTTAAAAAATAACAAACACCTCTGCAGCTATGGATAAGTGGGACGGATGGATGACACACGGACCACAGGAGTTGTTGGAACCGCAGGAGTTGGGTATTTTAGGATGCATGACAGCCCCTACCTGTTTATATTTTAATTATACAGGACAGGACGATACCAGGTCACAGGATGTAAACCCCACGTTAGCCATTTTTCAGAATGCTACCAACTGGTGTAATTATACAACGAGCAACATCTCGCGCTCTACTATTGTCCCAATGAGACTCCCTAAAGGAATATTCTTGATTTGTGGTGATCGTGCATGGCACGGTGTTCCCTCCCGTTTGAGAGGTGGTCCTTACACATTGGGGCACCTAACATTGTTAACTCCCAACACTTCTATGATATTGAACCTTACCCCACGGCATAGAATAAGATGACAGATTTGAAAATATCAGGAAGAGTGCAATGACCAACTGGATTTTTGGACTGCGGACAAAACCATACTAACCTCTTTCCTTGCCCCTGGGGTCGCTGCTGCCCAAGGCTTAACCACTTTAAATAAATTGGGATGTTGGCTAGCGAAACAAACCAATGCTACTTCTGCAACACTCAGTGCTTTGTTAATGGAAACTGACTCAATAAGGCATGCGACATTGCAAAATAGGGCAGCTATCGACTTCCTACTTTTGGCCCAAGGGCACGGGTGTGAGGAGTTTGATGGCATGTGTTGTATGAATTTAACAGATACATCACAGTCGGTAACTCAACAATTACAAAAACTGAAGGACTTAACAGACAGGTTACAGACAAGTTCACTAAACCTCGAATCATAGCTGTCAAGTTTGGGCCTAAGTGGATGGTTACAAGACTTAATAAAAGGGGCAGTTGTTATAGTACTTGTTATCTTAATACTAATGCTTATTGTACCATGTTTATTGCATTGTCTACAAGGAATGGTTCAAAAGGTAGTAAAGAATGCTTGGCTAGCGAATAACTCCAACAGGTATCTTACACACCCAATGAATGAGCTTTGTTAGATAATCACGCTCAAAACAAAAAGGGGGAGAGGCTACCACATTACCCTAAGAACGTTTGAATAAAGCCTTATATGTGCTAAATTATTTGAGGAAGGAGAAAGGACCTTTTCAACTGCTAACCAGGGGACGAGGTTGACGGTGGTGGCTGTTTTACCCATGGTTTTACCCATGGTTTTACCCACTTTGCAGGTGCCTCGAAGTGGGTGAGGCCATGGGTGCGGCAGTCGCCATCGTCATCGTTGGACACATCATGACACTATCAGGTGTCATCGCAATCTGGATGCCACCTCAGTCAAAAGAAAAAGTAGGGGTAAATCACACTGAAATTTGCGGTATCATGAGATGAACGTGGAAAGCTTTTGAGGCAAAGTGTTCTCTAACTACAAATGCTTTGGTAAGATATAATATTGGTCTTCATACCCTTATACAAGTACCTTTTTTCTATCACTAGGAGTAGTTTATATCACTAGAAGTAGTACAGCTAGATTTGTTTTGCTTTGTAATATTCTGCTATTGACTTAAGCATAAGTTGATATGTGACTGCCGATTTATGAAAAAATGCCGTGTGAACAAAGCCTACGAACCAATAGACGGGAGGGCTGTGGCGCGTGCAGCACGTCTGGCCAGCGGGCGCATACGCCATAGGCTCCCTGTGTTAAAAGGTGACAACTGAGGTGAGTTCCGACACTCGCTGGCCACGTGTGTCGAAACTCGTTCCTCTACAAATGTGTAATACCGGGATTTCCTGAAGGGCAGTGGGCCGGTGTACGGCAAGGCCACCGTTGCCTCCGTGGGGACGCCCACGTAAAGCTGGCACCTACCGACTGCTGGGCTGAGTTCGTGGCACAGGACGATACAAGAATGTACAGAGGGTCCATCTTTCTCACAGTCCTCGGGTTGCGAATGATCCATCAGGTTTTGTTTATACAAAAACAAAAAGGGGGAGATGTTTTGATCACTCTGCACGGCTCGACCTTAAGGAGAAGGAGCTGCAGCATTGAGAAGCTGGTAAACAGCTAGATATCTGCACGGCTCGGCCTTGAGAAGAGGGAGCTGTGGCATTGGGAAGCTGGTAAACAGCTGGACATCTGCAGGGCTCGGCCTTGAGGAGAAGGAGCTGTGGTAAACAGCTAAGAAGCAGCACTGTATAAGAAAAACAGGATGGAACCCGGACCACGTAGCAGTAACCGCAAGTAGGAGGAGTATGATAATGCAATCTTTAGGGCTAAGCCAATGATTGTAAGACAAGTATGCATAAGGTAGAACTTAGTGTATAAATATGTGTAAGGTTTTGCAATAAAGTTGAAGCTTGCCTTATCACTCATATTGAGTCGACTGCTTGCCTTCCCTCGCTCGTCGCAATTTATAATAGGGGATGGTATTAAAGGGATGTATTCAGGATCATAGATGTGGATCCTCTTAACACGCATGGTTACAGCTCTAGTTATCATAGATTTCACACGTGACAATCAAATACGGACAATAACAATAACAATTATGATAAACATTAATACATACTGGGTTAGACTATGATCCCATCCACTAACTTTTAATCTGAGCCAACTGAAAATATTTTAAATCCACCTCGTTCATTGCCAGTTGCTTGGTTTCATCTTCTCATTGAGCTCATGGGTTTGGTCCACAGTTTTTTGCATTTCATCTCTAGCTTGATGCAGAGTAGCGGACACATTTGGAATTGACAGCAGGTTTTGCCAGGATAGGTGTTATTCAGCCATCCACAAACGCTGTTCTCCTTTAGTAGTACCATATTCAATGCTAATTGATTTTCTAAAGTCATCTGTGAGGCTGCTCGTGGGTACAAGCTGGGTGTTGCTTAGCCTTGCTGGCTGGCTGCATACAATTAGCTAGAGTCTCTCCTTGCCATGGTAGATTTTCTAGATATAATCAATTTTCAATTATCACAGCCGAAGAAGTCCAAAACAATCCCATTGCTAAGCTTACTCTCATCCCTGCTGTATAATAGCTTGGCCGTGACACGGAGGGCAATACATTTCTCTTTGTTCTGTACCCTCTTGGTTTCATTAATGACTACAGTGAATGACTCCTGAGTATGATTAAAAGCTATTATGGGAGATAAACTTGTGGAATTCCTAAAGTGCATTCTAACCCATCCCAATAGGGTTGACTGTAATCTGATATCTCTTCATTAGAACATACCCATACGGTCTCAAGCAGTGCAGGATACATTAGAGTGGTACTTGTGCTCTTTACTACTGGCTCATGAGTCTTGCATCCGTTTTTTATAATGTTGGGAAGGAATCCTACATTTACTAGCCATGTGTTTAGAGGATTCTATCTGACATGCTGTCTGTAAGCTAGGGATTGGAGCACTGTAATTGTGGCACAGGCATATACTTCTTAAGGCGTGATGGAGGTCTGAGGCAAACGGTATCCATAGATAATCATCCATATTGTAACAATTTATCTTGTTTATACAATTCCATAGCCTGTCTGGTTCCAATGACATGGTATAATGGGGTCTCTTCACCCATTGTTT
>NW_028114345.1:0-105766 GCF_964289735.1 Phaethon aethereus | reverse complement strand
GTGAGGACCAGCAAGACAATTCCTGCCTAGCACCTTCCTTGGAGGAGAGAGAGGGCAACGTTTCATTTTAGCATTTTGGCGCTCACGAGCGAGACAAACTTCTTTGGCTGTTTGCAAGGCTAGGAAAGAGCAGAGCCCGATTCTTGCTGTTTATCTGCAATGACTGCCAGGGCAAGTGAGGACCAGCAAGACAATTCCTGCCTAGCACCTTCCTTGGAGGAGAGAGAGTGCAACGTTTCATTTTAGCATTTAGGCGCTCACGAGGGAGACAAACTGCTTTGGCTGTTTGCAAGGCTAGGAAAGAGCAGAGCGCAAGTCTTGCTGTTTATCTGCAATGACTGCCAGGGCAAGTGAGGACCAGCAAGACAATTCCTGCCTAGCACCTTCCTTGGAGGAGAGAGAGTGCAACGTTTCATTTTAGCATTTTGGCGCTCACGAGCGAGACAAACTGCTTTGGCTGTTTGCAAGGCTAGGAAACAGCAGAGCGCCAGTCTTGCTGTTTATCTGCAATGACTGCCAGGGCAAGTGAGGACCAGCAAGACAATTCCTGCCTAGCACCTTCCTTGGAGGAGAGAGAGTGCAACGTTTCATTTTAGCATTTTGGCGCTCACGAGCGAGACAAACTGCTTTGGCTGTTTGCAAGGCTAGGAAAGAGCAGAGCCCCAGTCCTGCTCTTTATCTGCAATGACTGCCAGGGCAAGTGAGGACCAGCAAGACAATTCCTGCCTAGCACCTTCGTTGGAGGAGAGAGAGTGCAACGTTTCATTTTAGCATTTTGGCGCTCACGAGCGAGACAAACTGCTTTGGCTGTTTGCAAGGCTAGGAAAGAGCAGAGCCCGAGTCTTGCTGTTTATCTGCAATGACTGCCAGGGCAAGTGAGGACCAGCAAGACAATTCCTGCCTAGCACCTTCCTTGGAGGAGAGAGAGTGCAACGTTTCTTTTTAGCATTTTGGCGCTCACGAGCGAGACAATCTGTTTTGGCTGTTTGCAAGGCTAGGAAAGAGCAGAGCCCGAGTCTTACTGTTTATCTGCAATGACTGCCAGGGCAAGTGAGGACCAGCAAGACAATTCCTGCCTAGCAGCTTCCTTGGAGGAGAGAGAGTGCAACGTTTCATTTTAGCATTTTGGCGCTCACGAGGGAGACAAACTGCTTTGGCTGTTTGCAAGGCTAGGAAAGAGCAGAGCCCCAGTCTTGCTGTTTATCTGCAATGACTGCCAGGGCAAGTGAGGACCAGCAAGACAATTCCTGCCTAGCACCTTCCTTGGAGGAGAGAGAGTGCAACGTTTCATTTTAGCATTTTGGCGCTCACGAGCGAGACAAACTGCTTTGGCTGTTTGCAAGGCTAGGAAAGAGCAGAGCCCCAGTCTTGCTGTTTATCTGCAATGACTGCCAGGGCAAGTGAGGACCAGCAAGACAATTCCTGCCTAGCACCTTCGTTGGAGGAGAGAGAGTGCAACGTTTCATTTTAGCATTTTGGCGCTCACGAGCGAGACAAACTGCTTTGGCTGTTTGCAAGGCTAGGAAAGAGCAGAGCCCGAGTCTTGCTGTTTATCTGCAATGACTGCCAGGGCAAGTGAGGACCAGCAAGACAATTCCTGCCTAGCACCTTCCTTGGAGGAGAGAGAGTGCAACGTTTCTTTTTAGCATTTTGGCGCTCACGAGCGAGACAATCTGTTTTGGCTGTTTGCAAGGCTAGGAAAGAGGAGAGCCCGAGTCTTACTGTTTATCTGCAATGACTGCCAGGGCAAGTGAGGACCAGCAAGACAATTCCTGCCTAGCACCTTCCTTGGAGGAGAGAGAGTGCAACGTTTCATTTTAGCATTTTGGCGCACACAAGGGAGACAAACTGCTTGGCTGTTTGCAAGGCTAGGAAAGAGCAGAGCCCGAGTCTTGCTGTTTATCTGCAATGACTGCCAGGGCAAGTGAGGACAAGCAAGACAATTCCTGCCTAGCACCTTCCTTGGAGGAGAGAGAGTGCAACGTTTCTTTTTAGCATTTTGGCGCTCACGAGGGAGACAATCTGTTTTGGCTGTTTGCAAGGCTAGGAAAGAGCAGAGCCCCAGTCTTGCTGTTTATCTGCAATGACTGCCAGGGCAAGTGAGGACCAGCAAGACAATTCCTGCCTAGCACCTTCCTTGGAGGAGAGAGAGTGCAACGTTTCATTTTAGCATTTTGGCGCTCACGAGCGAGACAAACTGCTTTGGCTGTTTGCAAGGCTAGGAAAGAGCAGAGCCCGAGTCTTGCTGTTTATCTGCAATGACTGCCAGGGCAAGTGAGGACCAGCAAGACAATTCCTGCCTAGCACCTTCCTTGGAGGAGAGAGAGTGCAACGTTTCATTTTAGCATTTTGGCGCTCACGAGGGAGACAAACTGCTTTGGCTGTTTGCAAGGCTAGGAAAGAGCAGAGCCCCAGTCTTGCTGTTTATCTGCAATGACTGCCAGGGCAAGTGAGGACGAGCAAGACAATTCCTGCTTAGCACCTTCCTTGGAGGAGAGAGAGTGCAACGTTTCATTTCAGCATTTTGGCGCTCACGAGGGAGACAAAGTTCTTTGGCTGTTTGCAAGTCTAGGAAAGAGCAGAGCCCCAGTCTTGCTGTTTATCTGCAATGACTGCCAGGGCAACTGAGGACCAGCAAGACAATTCCTGCCTAGCACCTTCCTTGGAGGAGAGAGAGTGCAACGTTTCATTTTAGCATTTTGGCGCTCACGAGCGAGACAAAATTCATGGCTGTTTGCAAGGCTAGGAAAGAGCAGAGCCCCAGTCTTGCTGTTTATCTGCAATGACTGCCAGGGCAAGTGAGGACCAGCAAGACAATTCCTGCCTAGCACCTTCCTTGGAGGAGAGAGAGTGCAACGTTTCATTTTAGCATTTTGGCGCTCACGAGGGAGACAAAATGCTTTGGCTGTTTGCAAGGCTAGGAAAGAGCAGAGCCCGAGTCTTGCTGTTTATCTGCAATGACTGCCAGGGCAAGTGAGGACCAGCAAGACAATTCCTGCCTAGCACCTTCCTTGGAGGAGAGAGAGTGCAACGTTTCATTTTAGCATTTTGGCGCTCACGAGGGAGACAAAGTTCTTTGGCTGTTTGCAAGGCTAGGAAAGAGCAGAGCCCCAGTCTTGCTGTTTATCTGCAATGACTGCCAGGGCAAGTGAGGACCAGCAAGACAATTCCTGCCTAGCACCTTCCTTGGAGGAGAGAGAGTGCAACGTTTCATTTTAGCATTTTGGCGCTCACGAGGGAGACAAAATGCTTTGGCTGTTTGCAAGGCTAGGAAACAGCAGAGCGCCAGTCTTGCTGTTTATCTGCAATGACTGCCAGGGCAAGTGAGGACCAGCAAGACAATTCCTGCCTAGCACCTTCCTTGGAGGAGAGAGAGTGCAACGTTTCATTTTAGCATTTAGGCGCTCACGAGCGAGACAAACTGCTTTGGCTGTTTGCAAGGCTAGGAAAGAGCAGAGCCCCAGTCTTGCTCTTTATCTGCAATGACTGCCAGGGCAAGTGAGGACCAGCAAGACAATTCCTGCCTAGCACCTTCGTTGGAGGAGAGAGAGTGCAACGTTTCATTTTAGCATTTTGGCGCTCACGAGCGAGACAAACTGCTTTGGCTGTTTGCAAGGCTAGGAAAGAGCAGAGCCCGAGTCTTGCTGTTTATCTGCAATGTCTGCCAGGGCAAGTGAGGACCAGCAAGACAATTCCTGCCTAGCACCTTCCTTGGAGGAGAGAGAGTGCAACGTTTCATTTTAGCATTTTGGCGCTCACGAGCGAGACAAACTGCTTTGGCTGTTTGAAAGGCTAGGAAAGAGCAGAGCCCGAGTCTTGCTGTTTATCTGCAATGACTGCCAGGGCAAGTGAGGACCAGCAAGACAATTCCTGCCTAGCGCCTTCCTTGGAGGAGAGAGAGTGCAACGTTTCATTTTAGCATTTTGGCGCTCACGAGCGAGACAAACTGTTCTGGCTGTTTGCAAGGCGAGGAAAGAGCAGAGCCCGAGTCTTGCTGTTTATCTGCAATGACTGCCAGGGCAAGTGAGGACCAGCAAGACAATTCCTGCCTAGCACCTTCCTTGGAGGAGAGAGACTGCAACGTTTCATTTTAGCATTTTGGCGCTCACGAGTGAGACAAACTGATCTGGCTGTTTGGAAGGCTAGGAAAGAGCAGAGCCCCAGTCTTGCTGTTTATCTGCAATGACTGCCAGGGCAAGTGAGGACCAGCAAGACAATTCCTGCATAGCACCTTCCTTGGAGGAGAGAGAGTGCAACGTTTCATTTTGCTTTTTGGAGTGCGAGAGTGAGAAAAAGCAGAGTGCCTGTTTCCAAGGCTAGGAAAGATCAGAGCCCCAGTCTTGCTGTTTATCTTCAATGACTGCCAGGGCAAGTGAGGACCAGCAAGACAATTCCTGCCTAGCACCTTCCTTGGAGGAGAGAGAGTGCAACGTTTCATTTTAGCATTTTGGCGCACACAAGGGAGACAAACTGCTTTGGCTGTTTGCAAGGCTAGGAAAGAGCAGAGCCCCAGTCTTGCTGTTTATCTGCAATGACTGCCAGGGCAAGTGAGGACCAGCAAGACAATTCCTGCCTAGCACCTTCCTTGGAGGAGAGAGAGTGCAACGTTTCATTTTAGCATTTAGGCGCTCACGAGGGAGACAATCTGTTTTGGCTGTTTGCAAGGCGAGGAAAGAGCAGAGCCCAAGTCTTGCTCTTTATCTGCAATGACTGCCAGGGCAAGTGAGGACCAGCAAGACAATTCCTGCCTAGCACCTTCCTTGGAGGAGAGAGAGTGCAACGTTTCATTTTGCTTTTTGGAGTGCGAGAGAGAGAAAAAGCAGAGTGCCTGTTTGCAAGGCTAGAAAAGAGCAGAGCCCGAGTCTTGCTGTTTATCTGCAATGACTGCCAGGGCAAGTGAGGACAAGCAAGACAATTCCTGCCTAGCACCTTCCTTGGAGGAGAGAGAGTGCAACGTTTCATTTTAGCATTTTGGCGCTCACGAGCGAGACAAACTTCTTTGGCTGTTTGCAAGGCTAGGAAAGAGCAGAGCCCGAGTCTTGCTGTTTATCTGCAATGACTGCCAGGGCAAGTGAGGACCAGCAAGACAATTCCTGCCTAGCGCCTTCCTTGGAGGAGAGAGAGTGCAACGTTTCATTTTAGCATTTTGGCGCTCACGAGCGAGACAAACTTCTTTGGCTGTTTGCAAGGCTAGGAAAGAGCAGAGCCCGAGTCTTGCTGTTTATCTGCAATGACTGCCAGGGCAAGTGAGGACCAGCAAGACAATTCCTGCCTAGCGCCTTCCTTGGAGGAGAGAGACTGCAACGTTTCATTTTAGCATTTTGGCGCTCACGAGTGAGACAAACTGATCTGGCTGTTTGGAAGGCTAGGAAAGAGCAGAGCCCCAGTCTTGCTGTTTATCTGCAATGACTGCCAGGGCAAGTGAGGACCAGCAAGACAATTCCTGCATAGCACCTTCCTTGGAGGAGAGAGAGTGCAACGTTTCATTTTGATTTTTGGAGTGCGAGAGTGAGAAAAAGCAGAGTGCCTGTTTCCAAGGCTAGGAAAGATCAGAGCCCCAGTCTTGCTGTTTATCTTCAATGACTGCCAGGGCAAGTGAGGACCAGCAAGACAATTCCTGCCTAGCACCTTCCTTGGAGGAGAGAGAGTGCAACGTTTCATTTTAGCATTTTGGCGCACACAAGGGAGACAAACTGCTTTGGCTGTTTGCAAGGCTAGGAAAGAGCAGAGCCCCAGTCTTGCTGTTTATCTGCAATGACTGCCAGGGCAAGTGAGGACCAGCAAGACAATTCCTGCCTAGCACCTTCCTTGGAGGAGAGAGAGTGCAACGTTTCATTTTAGCATTTAGGCGCTCACGAGGGAGACAATCTGTTTTGGCTGTTTGCAAGGCGAGGAAAGAGCAGAGCCCAAGTCTTGCTCTTTATCTGCAATGACTGCCAGGGCAAGTGAGGACCAGCAAGACAATTCCTGCCTAGCACCTTCCTTGGAGGAGAGAGAGTGCAACGTTTCATTTTAGCATTTTGGCGCTCACGAGCGAGACAAACTGCTTTGGCTGTTTGCAAGGCTAGGAAAGAGTAGAGCCCGAGTCTTGCTGTTTATCTGCAATGACTGCCAGGGCAAGTGAGGACCAGCAAGACAATTCCTGCCTAGCACCTTCCTTGGAGGAGAGAGAGTGCCACGTTTCATTTTAGCATTTTGGCGCTCACGAGCGAGACAAACTGCTTTGGCTGTTTGCAAGGCTAGGAAAGAGTAGAGCCCGAGTCTTGCTGTTTATCTGCAATGACTGCCAGGGCAAGTGAGGACCAGCAAGACAATTCCTGCCTAGCACCTTCCTTGGAGGAGAGAGAGTGCAACGTTTCATTTTAGCATTTTGGCGCTCACGAGGGAGACAAAATGCTTTGGCTGTTTGCAAGGCTAGGAAAGAGCAGAGCCCCAGTCTTGCTGTTTATCTGCAATGACTGCCAGGGCAAGTGAGGACCAGCAAGACAATTCCTGCCTAGCACCTTCCTTGGAGGAGAGAGAGTGCAACGTTTCATTTTAGCATTTTGGCGCTCACGAGCGAGACAAACTGCTTTGGCTGTTTGCAAGGCTAGAAAAGAGCAGAGCCCGAGTCTTGCTGTTTATCTGCAATGACTGCCAGGGCAAGTGAGGACCAGCAAGACAATTCCTGCCTAGCGCCTTCCTTGGAGGAGAGAGAGTGCAACGTTTCATTTTAGCATTTTGGCGCTCACGAGCGAGACAAACTGTTCTGGCTGTTTGCAAGGCGAGGAAAGAGCAGAGCCCGAGTCTTGCTGTTTATCTGCAATGACTGCCAGGGCAAGTGAGGACCAGCAAGACAATTCCTGCCTAGCACCTTCCTTGGAGGAGAGAGACTGCAACGTTTCATTTTAGCATTTTGGCGCTCACGAGTGAGACAAACTGATCTGGCTGTTTGGAAGGCTAGGAAAGAGCAGAGCCCCAGTCTTGCTGTTTATCTGCAATGACTGCCAGGGCAAGTGAGGACCAGCAAGACAATTCCTGCATAGCACCTTCCTTGGAGGAGAGAGAGTGCAACGTTTCATTTTGCTTTTTGGAGTGCGAGAGTGAGAAAAAGCAGAGTGCCTGTTTCCAAGGCTAGGAAAGATCAGAGCCCCAGTCTTGCTGTTTATCTTCAATGACTGCCAGGGCAAGTGAGGACCAGCAAGACAATTCCTGCCTAGCGCCTTCCTTGGAGGAGAGAGAGTGCAACGTTTCATTTTAGCATTTTGGCGCACACAAGGGAGACAAACTGCTTTGTCTGTTTGCAAGGCTAGGAAAGAGCAGAGCCCCAGTCTTGCTGTTTATCTGCAATGACTGCCAGGGCAAGTGAGGACCAGCAAGTCAATTCCTGCCTAGCACCTTCCTTGGAGGAGAGAGAGTGCAACGTTTCATTTTAGCATTTAGGCGCTCACGAGGGAGACAATCTGTTTTGGCTGTTTGCAAGGCGAGGAAAGAGCAGAGCCCAAGTCTTGCTCTTTATCTGCAATGACTGCCAGGGCAAGTGAGGACCAGCAAGACAATTCCTGCCTAGCACCTTCCTTGGAGGAGAGAGAGTGCAACGTTTCATTTTGCTTTTTGGAGTGCGAGAGAGAGAAAAAGCAGAGTGCCTGTTTGCAAGGCTAGAAAAGAGCAGAGCCCGAGTCTTGCTGTTTATCTGCAATGACTGCCAGGGCAAGTGAGGACAAGCAAGACAATTCCTGCCTAGCACCTTCCTTGGAGGAGAGAGAGTGCAACGTTTCATTTTAGCATTTTGGCGCTCACGAGCGAGACAAACTTCTTTGGCTGTTTGCAAGGCTAGGAAAGAGCAGAGCCCGAGTCTTGCTGTTTATCTGCAATGACTGCCAGGGCAAGTGAGGACCAGCAAGACAATTCCTGCCTAGCGCCTTCCTTGGAGGAGAGAGACTGCAACGTTTCATTTTAGCATTTTGGCGCTCACGAGTGAGACAAACTGATCTGGCTGTTTGGAAGGCTAGGAAAGAGCAGAGCCCCAGTCTTGCTGTTTATCTGCAATGACTGCCAGGGCAAGTGAGGACCAGCAAGACAATTCCTGCATAGCACCTTCCTTGGAGGAGAGAGAGTGCAACGTTTCATTTTGCTTTTTGGAGTGTGAGAGTGAGAAAAAGCAGAGTGCCTGTTTCCAAGGCTAGGAAAGAGCAGAGGCCCAGTCTTGCTGTTTATCTGCAATGAATGCCAGGGCAAGTGAGGACCAGCAAGACAATTCCTGCCTAGCACCTTCCTTGGAGGAGAGAGAGTGCAACGTTTCATTTTAGCATTTTGGCGCACACAAGGGAGACAAAGTGCTTTGGCTGTTTGCAAGGCTAGGAAAGAGCAGAGCCCCAGTCTTGCTGTTTATCTGCAATGACTGCCAGGGCAAGTGAGGACCAGCAAGACAATTCCTGCCTAGCACCTTCCTTGGAGGAGAGAGAGTGCAACGTTTCATTTTAGCATTTAGGCGCTCACGAGGGAGACAATCTGTTTTGGCTGTTTGCAAGGCGAGGAAAGAGCAGAGCCCAAGTCTTGCTCTTTATCTGCAATGACTGCCAGGGCAAGTGAGGACCAGCAAGACAATTCCTGCCTAGCACCTTCCTTGGAGGAGAGAGAGTGCAACGTTTCATTTTAGCATTTTGACGCTCACAAGGGAGACGAACTGTATTGGCTGTTTGCAAGGCTAGGAAAGAGCAGAGCCCGAGTCTTGCTGTTTATCTGCAATGTCTGCCAGGGCAAGTGAGGACGAGCAAGACAATTCCTGCCTAGCACCTTCCTTGGAGGAGAGAGAGTGCAACGTTTCATTTTAGCATTTTGGCGCTCACGAGCGAGACAAACTGCTTTGGCTGTTTGCAAGGCTAGAAAAGAGCAGAGCCCGAGTCTTGCTGTTTATCTGCAATGACTGCCAGGGCAAGTGAGGACCAGCAAGACAATTCCTGCCTAGCACCTTCCTTGGAGGAGAGAGAGTGCAACGTTTCATTTTAGCATTTAGGCGCTCACGAGGGAGACAATCTGTTTTGGCTTTTGCAAGGCAAGGAAAGAGCAGAGCCCAAGTCTTGCTGTTTATCTGCAATGACTGCCAGGGCAAGTGAGGACCAGCAAGACAATTCCTGCCTAGCACCTTCCTTGGAGGAGAGAGAGTGCAACGTTTCATTTTGCTTTTTGGAGTGCGAGAGAGAGAAAAAGCAGAGTGCCTGTTTGCAAGGCTAGGAAAGAGCAGAGCCCGAGTCTTACTGTTTATCTGCAATGACTGCCAGGGCAAGTGAGGACCAGCAAGACAATTCCTGCCTAGCACCTTCCTTGGAGGAGAGAGAGTGCAACGTTTCATTTTAGCATTTTGGCGCACACAAGGGAGACAAACTGCTTTGGCTGTTAGCAAGGCTAGGAAAGAGCAGAGCCCCAGTCTTGCTGTTTATCTGCAATGACTGCCAGGGCAAGTGAGGACCAGCAAGACAATTCCTGCCTAGCACCTTCCTTGGAGGAGAGAGAGTGCAACGTTTCATTTTAGCATTTAGGCGCTCACGAGGGAGACAATCTGTTTTGGCTGTTTGCAAGGCGAGGAAAGAGCAGAGCCCGAGTCTTGCTGTTTATCTGCAAAGACTGCCAGGGCAAGTGAGGACCAGCAAGACAATTCCTGCCTAGCACCTTCCTTGGAGGCGAGAGAGTGCAACGTTTCATTTTGCTTTTTGGAGTGCGAGAGAGAGAAAAAGCAGAGTGCCTGTTTGCAAGGCTAGAAAAGAGCAGAGCCCGAGTCTTACTGTTTATCTGCAATGACTGCCAGGGCAAGTGAGGACCAGCAAGACAATTCCTGCCTAGCACCTTCCTTGGAGGAGAGAGAGTGCAACGTTTCATTTTAGCATTTTGGCGCTCACGAGCAAGACAAACTGCTTTGGCTGTTTGCAAGGCTAGGAAAGAGCAGAGCCCGAGTCTTGCTGTTTATCTGCAATGTCTGCAGGGCAAGTGAGGACCAGCAAGACAATTCCTGCCTAGCACCTTCCTTGGAGGAGAGAGAGTGCAACGTTTCATTTTAGCATTTTGGCGCTCACGAGCGAGACAAACTGCTTTGGCTGTTTGCAAGGCTAGAAAAGAGCAGAGCCCGAGTCTTGCTGTTTATCTGCAATGACTGCCAGGGCAACTGAGGACCAGCAAGACAATTCCTGCCTAGCACCTTCCTTGGAGGAGAGAGAGTGCAACGTTTCATTTTAGCATTTAGGCGCTCACGAGGGAGACAATCTGTTTTGGCTGTTTGCAAGGCGAGGAAAGAGCAGAGCCCAAGTCTTGCTGTTTATCTGCAATGACTGCCAGGGCAAGTGAGGACCAGCAAGACAATTCCTGCCTAGCACCTTCCTTGGAGGAGAGAGAGTGCAACGTTTCATTTTGCTTTTTGGAGTGCGAGAGAGAGAAAAAGCAGAGTGCCTGTTTGCAAGGCTAGGAAAGAGCAGAGCCCGAGTCTTACTGTTTATCTGCAATGACTGCCAGGGCAAGTGAGGACCAGCAAGACAATTCCTGCCTAGCACCTTCCTTGGAGGAGAGAGAGTGCAACGTTTCATTTTAGCATTTTGGCGCACACAAGGGAGACAAACTGCTTTGGCTGTTTGCAAGGCTAGGAAAGAGCAGAGCCCCAGTCTTGGTGTTTATCTGCAATGACTGCCAGGGCAAGTGAGGACCAGCAAGACAATTCCTGCCTAGCACCTTCCTTGGAGAAGAGAGAGTGCAACGTTTCATTTTAGCATTTAGGCGCTCACGAGGGAGACAATCTGTTTTGGCTGTTTGCAAGGCGAGGAAAGAGCAGAGCCCAAGTCTTGCTGTTTATCTGCAAAGACTGCCAGGGCAAGTGAGGACCAGCAAGACAATTCCTGCCTAGCACCTTCCTTGGAGGAGAGAGAGTGCAACGTTTCATTTTGCTTTTTGGAGTGCGAGAGTGAGAAAAAGCAGAGTGCCTGTTTCCAAGGCTAGGAAAGATCAGAGCCCCAGTCTTGCTGTTTATCTTCAATGACTGCCAGGGCAAGTGAGGACCAGCAAGACAATTCCTGCCTAGCACCTTCCTTGGAGGAGAGAGAGTGCAACGTTTCATTTTAGCATTTTGGCGCACACAAGGGAGACAAACTGCTTTGGCTGTTTGCAAGGCTAGGAAAGAGCAGAGCCCCAGTCTTGCTGTTTATCTGCAATGACTGCCAGGGCAAGTGAGGACCAGCAAGACAATTCCTGCCTAGCACCTTCCTTGGAGGAGAGAGAGTGCAACGTTTCATTTTAGCATTTAGGCGCTCACGAGGGAGACAATCTGTTTTGGCTGTTTGCAAGGCGAGGAAAGAGCAGAGCCCGAGTCTTGCTGTTTATCTGCAAAGACTGCCAGGGCAAGTGAGGACCAGCAAGACAATTCCTGCCTAGCACCTTCCTTGGAGGCGAGAGAGTGCAACGTTTCATTTTGCTTTTTGGAGTGCGAGAGAGAGAAAAAGCAGAGTGCCTGTTTGCAAGGCTAGAAAAGAGCAGAGCCCGAGTCTTACTGTTTATCTGCAATGACTGCCAGGGCAAGTGAGGACCAGCAAGACAATTCCTGCCTAGCACCTTCCTTGGAGGAGAGAGAGTGCAACGTTTCATTTTAGCATTTTGGCGCTCACGAGCAAGACAAACTGCTTTGGCTGTTTGCAAGGCTAGGAAAGAGCAGAGCCCGAGTCTTGCTGTTTATCTGCAATGTCTGCAGGGCAAGTGAGGACCAGCAAGACAATTCCTGCCTAGCACCTTCCTTGGAGGAGAGAGAGTGCAACGTTTCATTTTAGCATTTAGGCGCTCACGAGGGAGACAATCTGTTTTGGCTGTTTGCAAGGCGAGGAAAGAGCAGAGCCCAAGTCTTGCTGTTTATCTGCAATGACTGCCAGGGCAACTGAGGACCAGCAAGACAATTCCTGCCTAGCACCTTCCTTGGAGGAGAGAGAGTGCAACGTTTCATTTTGCTTTTTGGAGTGCGAGAGAGAGAAAAAGCAGAGTGCCTGTTTGCAAGGCTAGGAAAGAGCAGAGCCCGAGTCTTACTGTTTATCTGCAATGACTGCCAGGGCAAGTGAGGACCAGCAAGACAATTCCTGCCTAGCACCTTCCTTGGAGGAGAGAGAGTGCAACGTTTCATTTTAGCATTTTGGCGCACACAAGGGAGACAAACTGCTTTGGCTGTTTGCAAGGCTAGGAAAGAGCAGAGCCCCAGTCTTGGTGTTTATCTGCAATGACTGCCAGGGCAAGTGAGGACCAGCAAGACAATTCCTGCCTAGCACCTTCCTTGGAGAAGAGAGAGTGCAACGTTTCATTTTAGCATTTAGGCGCTCACGAGGGAGACAATCTGTTTTGGCTGTTTGCAAGGCGAGGAAAGAGCAGAGCCCAAGTCTTGCTGTTTATCTGCAAAGACTGCCAGGGCAAGTGAGGACCAGCAAGACAATTCCTGCCTAGCACCTTCCTTGGAGGAGAGAGAGTGCAACGTTTCATTTTGCTTTTTGGAGTGCGAGAGTGAGAAAAAGCAGAGTGCCTGTTTCCAAGGCTAGGAAAGATCAGAGCCCCAGTCTTGCTGTTTATCTTCAATGACTGCCAGGGCAAGTGAGGACCAGCAAGACAATTCCTGCCTAGCACCTTCCTTGGAGGAGAGAGAGTGCAACGTTTCATTTTAGCATTTTGGCGCACACAAGGGAGACAAACTGCTTTGGCTGTTTGCAAGGCTAGGAAAGAGCAGAGCCCCAGTCTTGCTGTTTATCTGCAATGACTGCCAGGGCAAGTGAGGACCAGCAAGACAATTCCTGCCTAGCACCTTCCTTGGAGGAGAGAGAGTGCAACGTTTCATTTTAGCATTTAGGCGCTCACGAGGGAGACAATCTGTTTTGGCTGTTTGCAAGGCGAGGAAAGAGCAGAGCCCAAGTCTTGCTGTTTATCTGCAAAGACTGCCAGGGCAAGTGAGGACCAGCAAGACAATTCCTGCCTAGCACCTTCCTTGGAGGAGAGAGAGTGCAACGTTTCATTTTGCTTTTTGGAGTGCGAGAGAGAGAAAAAGCAGAGTGCCTGTTTGCAAGGCTAGAAAAGAGCAGAGCCCGAGTCTTGCTGTTTATCTGCAATGACTGCCAGGGCAAGTGAGGACCAGCAAGACAATTCCTGCCTAGCGCCTTCCTTGGAGGAGAGAGAGTGCAACGTTTCATTTTAGCATTTTGGCGCTCACGAGCGAGACAAACTGTTCTGGCTGTTTGCAAGGCGAGGAAAGAGCAGAGCCCGAGTCTTGCTGTTTATCTGCAATGACTGCCAGGGCAAGTGAGGACCAGCAAGACAATTCCTGCCTAGCACCTTCCTTGGAGGAGAGAGAGTGCAACGTTTCATTTTAGCATTTTGGCGCTCACGAGGGAGACAAAATGCTTTGGCTGTTTGCAAGGCTAGGAAAGAGCAGAGCCCCAGTCTTGCTGTTTATCTGCAATGACTGCCAGGGCAAGTGAGGACCAGCAAGACAATTCCTGCCTAGCACCTTCCTTGGAGGAGAGAGAGTGCAACGTTTCATTTTAGCATTTTGACGCTCACAAGGGAGACGAACTGTATTGGCTGTTTGCAAGGCTAGGAAAGAGCAGAGCCCGAGTCTTGCTGTTTATCTGCAATGTCTGCCAGGGCAAGTGAGGACCAGCAAGACAATTCCTGCCTAGCACCTTCCTTGGAGGAGAGAGAGTGCAACGTTTCATTTTAGCATTTTGCCGCTCACGAGGGAGACAAACTGCTTTGGCTGATTGCAAGGCTAGAAAAGAGCAGAGCCCGAGTCTTGCTGTTTATCTGCAATGACTGCCAGGGCAAGTGAGGACCAGCAAGACAATTCCTGCCTAGCACCTTCCTTGGAGGAGAGAGAGTGCAACGTTTCATTTTAGCATTTAGGCGCTCACGAGGGAGACAATCTGTTTTGGCTGTTTGCAAGGCGAGGAAAGAGCAGAGCCCAAGTCTTGCTGTTTATCTGCAAAGACTGCCAGGGCAAGTGAGGACCAGCAAGACAATTCCTGCCTAGCACCTTCCTTGGAGGAGAGAGAGTGCAACGTTTCATTTTGCTTTTTGGAGTGCGAGAGAGAGAAAAAGCAGAGTGCCTGTTTGCAAGGCTAGAAAAGAGCAGAGCCCGAGTCTTGCTGTTTATCTGCAATGACTGCCAGGGCAAGTGAGGACAAGCAAGACAATTCCTGCCTAGCACCTTCCTTGGAGGAGAGAGAGTGCAACGTTTCATTTTAGCATTTTGGCGTTCACGAGCGAGAAAAACTTCTTTGGCTGTTTGCAAGGCTAGGAAAGAGCAGAGCCCGAGTCTTGCTGTTTATCTGCAATGACTGCCAGGGCAAGTGAGGACCAGCAAGACAATTCCTGCCTAGCGCCTTCCTTGGAGGAGAGAGAGTGCAACGTTTCATTTTAGCATTTTGGCGCTCACGAGCGAGACAAACTGTTCTGGCTGTTTGCAAGGCGAGGAAAGAGCAGAGCCCGAGTCTTGCTGTTTATCTGCAATGACTGCCAGGGCAAGTGAGGACCAGCAAGACAATTCCTGCCTAGCACCTTCCTTGGAGGAGAGAGACTGCAACGTTTCATTTTAGCATTTTGGCGCTCACGAGTGAGACAAACTACTTTGGCTGTTTGCAAGGCTAGGAAAGAGCAGAGCCCCAGTCTTGCTGTTTATCTGCAATGACTGCCAGGGCAAGTGAGGACCAGCAAGACAATTCCTGCCTAGCACCTTCCTTGGAGGAGAGAGAGTGCAACGTTTTATTTTAGCATTTTGGCGCTCACGAGGGAGACAAAATGGTTTGGCTGTTTGCAAGGCTAGGAAAGAGCAGAGCCCGAGTCTTGCTGTTTATCTGCAATGACTGCCAGAGCAAGTGAGGACCAGCAAGACAATTCCTGCCTAGCACCTTCCTTGGAGGAGAGAGAGTGCAACGTTTCATTTTAGCATTTTGGCGCTCACGAGGGAGACAAAATGCTTTGGCTGTTTGCAATGCTAGGAAAGAGCAGAGCCCCAGTCTTGCTGTTTATCTGCAATGACTGCCAGGGCAAGTGAGGACCAGCAAGACAATTCCTGCCTAGCACCTTCCTTGGAGGAGAGAGAGTGCAACGTTTCATTTTGTTTTTTGGAGTGCGAGAGAGAGAAAAAGCAGAGTGCCTGTTTGCAAGGCTAGGAAAGAGCAGAGCCCGAGTCTTACTGTTTATCTGCAATGCTGCCAGGGCAAGTGAGGACCAGCAAGACAATTCCTGCCTAGCACCTTCCTTGGAGGAGAGAGAGTGCAACGTTTCATTTTAGCATTTTGGCGCACACAAGGGAGACAAACTTCTTTGGCTGTTTGCAAGGCTAGGAAAGAGCAGAGCCCCAGTCTTGCTGTTTATCTGCAATGACTGCCAGGGCAAGTGAGGACCAGCAAGACAATTCCTGCCTAGAACCTTCCTGGGAGGAGAGAGAGTGCAACGTTTCATTTTAGCATTTAGGCGCTCACGAGGGAGACAAACTGCTTTGGCTGTTTGCAAGGCTAGGAAAGAGCAGAGCCCCAGTCTTGCTGTTTATCTGCAATGACTGCCAGAGCAAGTGAGGACCAGCAAGACAATTCCTGCCTAGCACCTTCCTTGGAGGAGAGAGAGTGCAACGTTTCATTTTAGCATTTTGGCGCTCACGAGCGCGACAAACTGCTTTGGCTGTTTGCAATGCTAGGAAAGAGCAGAGCCCGAGTCTTGCTGTTTATCTGCAATGACTGCCAGGGCAAGTGAGGACCAGCAAGACAATTCCTGCCTAGCACCTTCCTTGGAGGAGAGAGAGTGCAACGTTTCATTTTAGCATTTTGGCGCTCACGAGGGAGACAAACTGCTTTGGCTGTTTGCAAGGCTAGGAAAGAGCAGAGCCCCAGTCTTGCTGTTTATCTGCAATGACTGCCAGGGCAAGTGAGGACCAGCAAGACAATTCCTGCCTAGCACCTTCCTTGGAGGAGAGAGAGTGCAACGTTTCATTTTAGCATTTTGGCGCTCACGAGCGAGACAAACTGCTTTGGCTGTTTGCAAGGCTAGGAAAGAGCAGAGCCCGAGTCTTGCTGTTTATCTGCAATGACTGCCAGGGCAAGTGAGGACCAGCAAGACAATTCCTGCCTAGCACCTTCCTTGGAGGAGAGAGAGTGCAACGTTTCATTGTAGCATTTTGGCGCTCACGAGGGAGACAAAATGCTTTGGCTGTTTGCAAGGCTAGGAAAGAGCAGAGCCCCAGTCTTGCTGTTTATCTGCAATGACTGCCAGGGCAAGTGAGGACCAGCAAGACAATTCCTGCCTAGCACCTTCCTTGGAGGAGAGAGACTGCAACGTTTCATTTTAGCATTTTGGCGCTCACGAGTGAGACAAACTGATCTGGCTGTTTGCAAGGCTAGGAAAGAGCAGAGCCCGAGTCTTGCTGTTTATCTGCAATGACTGCCAGGGCAAGTGAGGACCAGCAAGACAATTCCTGCCAGGCACCTTCCTTGGAGGAGAGAGAGTGCAACGTTTCATTTTGCTTTTTGGAGTGCGAGAGTGAGAAAAAGCAGAGTGCCTGTTTGCAAGGCTAGGAAAGATCAGAGCCCCAGTCTTGCTGTTTATCTTCAATGACTGCCAGGGCAAGTGAGGACCAGCAAGACAATTCCTGCCTAGCACCTTCCGTGGAGGAGAGAGAGTGCAACGTTTCATTTTAGCATTTTGCCGCTCACGAGGGAGACAAACTGCTTTGGCTGTTTGCAAGGCTAGGAAAGAGCAGAGCCCCAGTCTTGCTGTTTATCTGCAATGACTGCCAGGGCAAGTGAGGACCAGCAAGACAATTCCTGCCTAGCGCCTTCCTTGGAGGAGAGAGAGTGCAACGTTTCATTTTAGCATTTTGGCGCTCACGAGGGAGACAAAATGCTTTGGCTGTTTGCAAGGCTAGGAAAGAGCAGAGCCCCAGTCTTGCTGTTTATCTGCAATGACTGCCAGGGCAAGTGAGGACCAGCAAGACAATTCCTGCCTAGCACCTTCCTTGGAGGAGAGAGAGTGCAACGTTTCATTTTAGCATTTTGGCGCTCACGAGCGTGACAAACTGCTTTGGCTGTTTGCAAGGCTAGGAAAGAGCAGAGCCCGAGTCTTGCTGTTTATCTGCAATGACTGCCAGGGCACGTGAGGACCAGCAAGACAATTCCTGCCTAGCACCTTCCTTGGAGGAGAGAGAGTGCAACGTTTCTTTTTAGCATTTTGGCGCTCAAGAGCGAGACAATCTGTTTTGGCTGTTTGCAAGGCTAGGAAAGAGCAGAGCCCCAGTCTTGCTGTTTATCTGCAATGACTGCCAGGGCAAGTGAGGACCAGCAAGACAATTCCTGCCTAGCACCTTCCGTGGAGGAGAGAGAGTGCAACGTTTCATTTTAGCATTTTGCCGCTCACGAGGGAGACAAACTGCTTTGGCTGTTTGCAAGGCTAGGAAAGAGCAGAGCCCGAGTCTTGCTGTTTATCTGCAATGACTGCCAGGGCAAGTGAGGACCAGCAAGACAATTCCTGCCTAGCGCCTTCCTTGGAGGAGAGAGAGTGCAACGTTTCATTTTAGCATTTTGGCGCTCACGAGGGAGACAAAATGCTTTGGCTGTTTGCAAGGCTAGGAAAGAGCAGAGCCCCAGTCTTGCTGTTTATCTGCAATGACTGCCAGGGCAAGTGAGGACCAGCAAGACAATTCCTGCCTAGCACCTTCCTTGGAAGAGAGAGAGTGCAACGTTTCATTTCAGCATTTTGGCGCTCACGAGGGAGACAAAGTGCTTTGGCTGTTTGCAAGTCTAGGAAAGAGCAGAGCCCCAGTCTTGCTGTTTATCTGCAATGACTGCCAGGGCAAGTGAGGACCAGCAAGACAATTCCTGCCTAGCACCTTCCTTGGAGGAGAGAGAGTGCAACGTTTCATTTTAGCATTTTGGCGCTCACGAGCGAGACAAAGTTCTTTGGCTGTTTGCAAGGCTAGGGAAAGAGCAGAGCCCGAGTCTTGCTGTTTATCTGCAATGACTGCCAGGGCAAGTGAGGACCAGCAAGACAATTCCTGCCTAGCACCTTCCTTGGAGGAGAGAGAGTGCAACGTTTCATTTTAGCATTTTGGCGCTCACGAGCGAGACAAACTGCTTTGGCTGTTTGCAAGGCTAGGAAAGAGCAGAGCCCCAGTCTTGCTGTTTATCTGCAATGACTGCCAGGGCAAGTGAGGACCAGCAAGACAATTCCTGCCTAGCGCCTTCCTTGGAGGAGAGAGAGTGCACCGTTTCATTTTAGCATTTTGGCGCTCACGAGCGAGACAAACTGTTCTGGCTGTTTGAAAGGCGAGGAAAGAGCAGAGCCCGAGTCTTGCTGTTTATCTGCAATGACTGCCAGGGCAAGTGAGGACCAGCAAGACAATTCCTGCCTAGCACCTTCCTTGGAGGAGAGAGACTGCAACGTTTCATTTTAGCATTTTGGCGCTCACGAGTGAGACAAACTGATCTGGCTGTTTGCAAGGCTAGGAAAGAGCAGAGCCCCAGTCTTGCTGTTTATCTGCAATGACTGCCAGGGCAAGTGAGGACCAGCAAGACAATTCCTGCCTAGCACCTTCCTTGGAGGAGAGAGAGTGCAACGTTTCATTTTGCTTTTTGGAGTGCGAGAGTGAGAAAAAGCAGAGTGCCTGTTTGCAAGGGTAGGAAAGATCAGAGCCCCAGTCTTGCTGTTTATCTTTAATGACTGCCAGGGCAAGTGAGGACCAGCAAGACAATTCCTGCCTAGCACCTTCCTTGGAGGAGAGAGAGTGCAACGTTTCATTTTAGCATTTTGGCGCACACAAGGGAGACAAACTGCTTGGCTGTTTGCAAGGCTAGGAAAGAGCAGAGCCCGAGTCTTGCTGTTTATCTGCAATGACTGCCAGGGCAAGTGAGGACCAGCAAGGCAATTCCTGCCTAGCACCTTCCGTGGAGGAGAGAGAGTGCAACGTTTCATTTTAGCATTTTGCCGCTCACGAGGGAGACAAACTGCTTTGGCTGTTTGCAAGGCTAGGAAAGAGCAGAGCCCCTGTCTTGCTGTTTATCTGCAATGACTGCCAGGGCAAGTGAGGACCAGGAAGACAATTCCTGCCTAGCACCTTCCTTGGAGGAGAGAGAGTGCAACGTTTCATTTTAGCATTTTGGCGCTCACGAGGGAGACAAAATGCTTTGGCTGTTTGCAAGGCTAGGAAAGAGCAGAGTCCGAGTCTTGCTGTTTATCTGCAATGACTGCCAGGGCAAGTGAGGACCAGCAAGACAATTCCTGCCTAGCGCCTTCCTTGGAGGAGAGAGAGTGCAACGTTTCATTTTAGCATTTTGGCGCTCACGAGAGAGACAAACTGCTTTGGCTGTTTACAAGGCTAGGAAAGAGCAGAGCCCCAGTCTTGCTGTTTATCTGCAATGACTGCCAGGGCAAGTGAGGACCAGCAAGACAATTCCTGCCTAGCACCTTCCTTGGAGGAGAGAGAGTGCAACGTTTCATTTTGCTTTTTGGAGTGCGAGAGAGAGAAAAAGCAGAGTGCCTGTTTGCAAGGCTAGGAAAGAGCAGAGCCCGAGTCTTACTGTTTATCTGCAATGACTGCCAGGGCAAGTGAGGACCAGCAAGACAATTCCTGCCTAGCACCTTCCTTGGAGGAGAGAGAGTGCAACGTTTCATTTTAGCATTTTGGCGCACACAAGGGAGACAAACTTCTTTGGCTGTTTGCAAGGCTAGGAAAGAGCAGAGCCCCAGTCTTGCTGTTTATCTGCAATGACTGCCAGGACAAGTGAGGACCAGCAAGACAATTCCTGCCTAGCACCTTCCTGGGAGGAGAGAGAGTGCAACGTTTCATTTTGCTTTTTGGAGTGCGAGAGTGAGAAAAAGCAGAGTGCCTGTTTGCAAGGGTAGGAAAGATCAGAGCCCCAGTCTTGCTGTTTATCTTTAATGACTGCCAGGGCAAGTGAGGACCAGCAAGACAATTCCTGCCTAGCACCTTCCTTGGAGGAGAGAGAGTGCAACGTTTCATTTTAGCATTTTGGCGCACACAAGGGAGACAAACTGCTTGGCTGTTTGCAAGGCTAGGAAAGAGCAGAGCCCGAGTCTTGCTGTTTATCTGCAATGACTGCCAGGGCAAGTGAGGACCAGCAAGACAATTCCTGCCTAGCACCTTCCTTGGAGGAGAGAGAGTGCAACGTTTCATTTTAGCATTTTGGCGCTCACGAGCGAGACAAACTGCTTTGCCTGTTTGCAAGGCTAGGAAAGAGCAGAGCCCCAGTCTTGCGGTTTATCTGCAATGACTGCCAGGGCAAGTGAGGACCAGCAAGACAATTCCTGCCTAGCGCCTTCCTTGGAGGAGAGAGAGTGCAACGTTTCATTTTAGCATTTTGGCGCTCACGAGCGAGACAAACTGTTCTGGCTGTTTGCAAGGCGAGGAAAGAGCAGAGCCCGAGTCTTGCTGTTTATCTGCAATGACTGCCAGGGCAAGTGAGGACCAGCAAGACAATTCCTGCCTAGCACCTTCCTTGGAGGAGAGAGACTGCAACGTTTCATTTTAGCATTTTGGCGCTCACGAGTGAGACAAACTGATCTGGCTGTTTTCAAGGCTAGGAAAGAGCAGAGCCCCAGTCTTGCTGTTTATCTGCAATGACTGCCAGGGCAAGTGAGGACCAGCAAGACAATTCCTGCCTAGCAGCTTCCTTGGAGGAGAGAGAGTGCAATGTTTCATTTTGCTTTTTGGAGTGCGAGAGTGAGAAAAAGCAGAGTGCCTGTTTGCAAGGCTAGGAAAGATCAGAGCCCCAGTCTTGCTGTTTATCTTCAATGACTGCCAGGGCAAGTGAGGACCAGCAAGGCAATTCCTGCCTAGCACCTTCCGTGGAGGAGAGAGAGTGCAACGTTTCATTTTAGCATTTTGCCGCTCACGAGGGAGACAAACTGCTTTGGCTGTTTGCAAGGCTAGGAAAGAGCAGAGCCCCAGTCTTGCTGTTTATCTGCAATGACTGCCAGGGCAAGTGAGGACCAGCAAGATAATTCCTGCCTAGCACCTTCCTTGGAGGAGAGAGAGTGCAACGTTTCATTTTAGCATTTTGGCGCTCACGAGCGAGACAAACTGCTTTGGCTGTTTGCAAGGCTAGGAAAGAGCAGAGCCCGAGTCTTGCTGTTTATCTGCAATGACTGCCAGGGCAAGTGAGGACCAGCAAGACAATTCCTGCCTAGCACCTTCCTTGGAGGAGAGAGAGTGCAACGTTTCATTTTAGCATTTTGGCGCTCACGAGCGAGACAAACTGCTTTGGCTGTTTGCAAGGCTAGGAAAGAGCAGAGCCCCAGTCTTGCTGTTTATCTGCAATGACTGCCAGGGCAAGTGAGGACCAGCAAGACAATTCCTGCCTAGCACCTTCCTTGGAGGAGAGAGAGTGCAACGTTTCATTTTAGCATTTTGGCGCTCACGAGCGAGACAAACTGCTTTGGCTGTTTGCAAGGCTAGGAAAGAGCAGAGCCCGAGTCTTGCTGTTTATCTGCAATGACTGCCAGGGCAAGTGAGGACCAGCAAGACAATTCCTGCCTAGCACCTTCCTTGGAGGAGAGAGAGTGCAACGTTTCTTTTTAGCATTTTGGCGCTCACGAGCGAGACAATCTGTTTTGGCTGTTTGCAAGGCTAGGAAAGAGCAGAGCCCGAGTCTTGCTGTTTATCTGCAATGACTGCCAGGGCAAGTGAGGACCAGCAAGACAATTCCTGCCTAGCACCTTCCTTGGAGGAGAGAGAGTGCAACGTTTCATTTTAGCATTTTGGCGCTCACGAGCGAGACAAACTGCTTTGGCTGTTTGCAAGGCTAGGAAAGAGCAGAGCCCGAGTCTTGCTGTTTATCTGCAATGACTGCCAGGGCAAGTGAGGACCAGCAAGACAATTCCTGCCTAGCGCCTTCCTTGGAGGAGAGAGAGTGCAACGTTTCATTTTAGCATTTTGGAGCTGACGAGGGAGACAAACTGCTTTGGCTGTTTACAAGGGTAGGAAAGAGCAGAGCCCCAGTCTTGCTGTTTATCTGCAATGACTGCCAGGGCAAGTGAGGACGAGCAAGACAATTCCTGCCTAGCACCTTCCTTGGAGGAGAGAGAGTGCAACGTTTCATTTTAGCATTTTGGCGCACACAAGGGAGACAAACTTCTTTGGCTGTTTGCAAGGCTAGGAAAGAGCAGAGCCCCAGTCTTGCTGTTTATCTGCAATGACTGCCAGGGCAAGTGAGGACCAGCAAGACAATTCCTGCCTAGCACCTTCCTTGGAGGAGAGAGAGTGCAACGTTTCATTTTAGCATTTTGGCGCTCACGAGCGAGACAAACTGCTTTGGCTGTTTGCAAGGCTAGGAAAGAGCAGAGCCCCAGTCTTGCTGTTTATCTGCAATGACTGCCAGGGCAAGTGAGGACCAGCAAGACAATTCCTGCCTAGCACCTTCCTTGGAGGAGAGAGAGTGCAACGTTTCATTTTAGCATTTTGGCGCTCACGAGCGAGACAAACTGCTTTGGCTGTTTGCAAGGCTAGGAAAGAGCAGAGCCCGAGTCTTGCTGTTTATCTGCAATGACTGCCAGGGCAAGTGAGGACCAGCAAGACAATTCCTGCCTAGCACCTTCCTTGGAGGAGAGAGAGTGCAACGTTTCTTTTTAGCATTTTGGCGCTCACGAGCGAGACAATCTGTTTTGGCTGTTTGCAAGGCTAGGAAAGAGCAGAGCCCGAGTCTTGCTGTTTATCTGCAATGACTGCCAGGGCAAGTGAGGACCAGCAAGACAATTCCTGCCTAGCACCTTCCTTGGAGGAGAGAGAGTGCAACGTTTCATTTTAGCATTTTGGCGCTCACGAGCGAGACAAACTGCTTTGGCTGTTTGCAAGGCTAGGAAAGAGCAGAGCCCGAGTCTTGCTGTTTATCTGCAATGACTGCCAGGGCAAGTGAGGACCAGCAAGACAATTCCTGCCTAGCGCCTTCCTTGGAGGAGAGAGAGTGCAACGTTTCATTTTAGCATTTTGGAGCTGACGAGGGAGACAAACTGCTTTGGCTGTTTACAAGGGTAGGAAAGAGCAGAGCCCCAGTCTTGCTGTTTATCTGCAATGACTGCCAGGGCAAGTGAGGACGAGCAAGACAATTCCTGCCTAGCACCTTCCTTGGAGGAGAGAGAGTGCAACGTTTCATTTTAGCATTTTGGCGCACACAAGGGAGACAAACTTCTTTGGCTGTTTGCAAGGCTAGGAAAGAGCAGAGCCCCAGTCTTGCTGTTTATCTGCAATGACTGCCAGGGCAAGTGAGGACCAGCAAGACAATTCCTGCCTAGCACCTTCCTTGGAGGAGAGAGAGTGCAACGTTTCATTTTAGCATTTTGGCGCTCACGAGCGAGACAAACTGCTTTGGCTGTTTGCAAGGCTAGGAAAGAGCAGAGCCCCAGTCTTGCTGTTTATCTGCAATGACTGCCAGGGCAAGTGAGGACCAGCAAGACAATTCCTGCCTAGCACCTTCCTTGGAGGAGAGAGACTGCAACGTTTCTTTTTAGCATTTTGGCGCTCACGAGCGAGACAATCTGTTTTGGCTGTTTGCAAGGCTAGGAAAGAGCAGAGCCCGAGTCTTACTGTTTATCTGCAATGACTGCCAGGGCAAGTGAGGACCAGCAAGACAATTCCTGCCTAGCACCTTCCTTGGAGGAGAGAGAGTGCAACGTTTCATTTTAGCATTTTGGCGCACACAAGGGAGACAAACTGCTTGCCTGTTTGCAAGGCTAGGAAAGAGCAGAGCCCGAGTCTTGCTGTTTATCTGCAATGACTGCCAGGGCAAGTGAGGACCAGCAAGACAATTCCTGCTTAGCACCTTCCTTGGAGGAGAGAGAGTGCAACGTTTCATTTTGCTTTTTGGAGTGCGAGAGAGAGAAAAAGCAGAGTGCCTGTTTGCAAGGCTAGGAAAGAGCAGAGCCCGAGTTTTACTGTTTATCTGCAATGACTGCCAGGGCAAGTGAGGACCAGCAAGACAATTCCTGCCTAGCACCTTCCTTGGAGGAGAGAGAGTGCAACGTTTCATTTTAGCATTTTGGCGCTCACGAGGGAGACAAACTGCTTTGGCTGTTTGCAAGGCTAGGAAAGAGCAGAGCCCGAGTCTTGCTGTTTATCTGCAATGACTGCCAGGGCAAGTGAGGACCAGCAAGACAATTCCTGCCTAGCACCTTCCTTGGAGGAGAGAGAGTGCAACGTTTCATTTTAGCATTTTGGCGCTCACGAGCGAGACAATCTGTTTTGGCTGTTTGCAAGGCTAGGAAAGAGCAGAGCCCGAGTCTTGCTGTTTATCTGCAATGACTGCCAGGGCAAGTGAGGACAAGTAAGAAATTCCTGCCTAGCACCTTCCTTGGAGGAGAGAGAGTGCAACGTTTCTTTTTAGCATTTTGGCGCTCACGAGCGAGACAATCTGTTTTGGCTGTTTGCAAGGCTAGGAAAGAGCAGAGCCCGAGTCTTGCTGTTTATCTGCAATGACTGCCAGGGCAAGTGAGGACCAGCAAGACAATTCCTGCCTAGCACCTTCCTTGGAGGAGAGAGAGTGCAACGTTTCATTTTAGCATTTTGGCGCTCACGAGCGAGACAAACTGCTTTGGCTGTTTGCAAGGCTAGGAAAGAGCAGAGCCCGAGTCTTGCTGTTTATCTGCAATGACTGCCAGGGCAAGTGAGGACCAGCAAGACAATTCCTGCCTAGCGCCTTCCTTGGAGGAGAGAGAGTGCAACGTTTCATTTTAGCATTTTGGAGCTGACGAGGGAGACAAACTGCTTTGGCTGTTTACAAGGGTAGGAAAGAGCAGAGCCCCAGTCTTGCTGTTTATCTGCAATGACTGCCAGGGCAAGTGAGGACGAGCAAGACAATTCCTGCCTAGCACCTTCCTTGGAGGAGAGAGAGTGCAACGTTTCATTTTAGCATTTTGGCGCACACAAGGGAGACAAACTTCTTTGGCTGTTTGCAAGGCTAGGAAAGAGCAGAGCCCCAGTCTTGCTGTTTATCTGCAATGACTGCCAGGGCAAGTGAGGACCAGCAAGACAATTCCTGCCTAGCACCTTCCTTGGAGGAGAGAGAGTGCAACGTTTCATTTTAGCATTTTGGCGCTCACGAGGGAGACAAACTGCTTTGGCTGTTTGCAAGGCTAGGAAAGAGCAGAGCCCGAGTCTTACTGTTTATCTGCAATGACTGCCAGGGCAAGTGAGGACCAGCAAGACAATTCCTGCCTAGCACCTTCCTTGGAGGAGAGAGAGTGCAACGTTTCATTTTAGCATTTTGGCGCACACAAGGGAGACAAACTGCTTGCCTGTTTGCAAGGCTAGGAAAGAGCAGAGCCCGAGTCTTGCTGTTTATCTGCAATGACTGCCAGGGCAAGTGAGGACCAGCAAGACAATTCCTGCCTAGCACCTTCCTTGGAGGAGAGAGAGTGCAACGTTTCATTTTAGCATTTTGGCGCTCACGAGCGAGACAATCTGTTTTGGCTGTTTGCAAGGCTAGGAAAGAGCAGAGCCCGAGTCTTGCTGTTTATCTGCAATGACTGCCAGGGCAAGTGAGGACAAGTAAGAAATTCCTGCCTAGCACCTTCCTTGGAGGAGAGAGAGTGCAACGTTTCATTTTAGCATTTTGGAGTGCGAGAGAGAGAAAAAGCAGAGTGCCTGTTTGCAAGGCTAGGAAAGAGCAGAGCCCCAGTCTTACTGTTTATCTGCAATGACTGCCAGGGCAAGTGAGGACCAGCAAGACAATTCCTGCCTAGCACCTTCCTTGGAGGAGAGAGAGTGCAACGTTTCATTTTACCATTTTGGCGCACACAAGGAAGACAAACTGCTTTGGCTGTTTGCAAGGCTAGGAAAGAGCAGAGCCCGTGTCTTGCTGTTTATCTGCAATGACTGCCAGGGCAAGTGAGGACCAGCAAGACAATTCCTGCCTAGCACCTTCCTTGGAGGAGAGAGAGTGCAACGTTTCATTTCAGCATTTTGGCGCTCACGAGGGAGACAAAGTGCTTTGACTGTTTGCAAGTCTAGGAAAGAGCAGAGCCCCAGTCTTGCTGTTTATCTGCAATGACTGCCAGGGCAAGTGAGGACCAGCAAGACAATTCCTGCCTAGCACCTTCCTTGGAGGAGAGAGAGTGCAACGTTTCATTTTAGCATTTTGGCGCTCACGAGCGAGACAAAGTTCTTTGGCTGTTTGCAAGGCTAGGAAAGAGCAGAGCCCGAGTCTTGCTGTTTATCTGCAATGACTGCCAGGGCAAGTGAGGACCAGCAAGACAATTCCTGCCTAGCACCTTCCTTGGAGGAGAGAGAGTGCAACGTTTCATTTTAGCATTTTGGCGCTCACGAGCGAGACAAACTGCTCTGGCTGTTTGCAAGGCTAGGAAAGAGCAGAGCCCCAGTCTTGCTGTTTATCTGCAATGACTGCCAGGGCAAGTGAGGACCAGCAAGACAATTCCTGCCTAGCACCTTCCTTGGAGGAGAGAGAGTGCAACGTTTCATTTCAGCATTTTGGCGCTCACGAGCGAGACAAACTGCTTTGGCTGTTTGCAAGGCTAGGAAAGAGCAGAGCCCGAGTCTTGCTGTTTATCTGCAATGACTGCCAGGGCAAGTGAGGACCAGCAAGACAATTCCTGCCTGCCACCTTCCTTGGAGGAGAGAGAGTGCAACGTTTCATTTTAGCATTTTGGAGTGCGAGAGAGAGAAAAAGCAGAGTGCCTGTTTGCAAGGCTACGAAAGAGCAGAGCCCGAGTCTTACTGTTTATCTGCAATGACTGCCAGGGCAAGTGAGGACCAGCAAGACAATTCCTGCCTAGCACCTTCCTTGGAGGAGAGAGAGTGCAACGTTTCATTTTAGCATTTTGGCGCTCACGAGGGAGACAAACTGCTTTGGCTGTTTACAACGCTAGGAAAGAGCAGAGCCCCAGTCTTGCTGTTTATCTGCAATGACTGCCAGGGCAAGTGAGGACCAGCAAGACAATTCCTGCCTAGCACCTTCCTTGGAGGAGAGAGAGTGCAACGTTTCATTTTAGCATTTTGGCGCTCACGAGCGAGACAAAGTTCTTTGGCTGTTTGCAAGGCTAGGAAAGAGCAGAGCCCGATTCTTGCTGTTTATCTGCAATGACTGCCAGGGCAAGTGAGGACCAGCAAGACAATTCCTGCCTAGCACCTTCCTTGGAGGAGAGAGAGTGCAACGTTTCATTTTAGCATTTTGGCGCTCACGAGAGAGACAAACTGCTTTGGCTGTTTGCAAGGCTAGGAAAGAGCAGAGCCCCAGTCTTGCTGTTTATCTGCAATGACTGCCAGGGCAAGTGAGGACCAGCAAGACAATTCCTGCCTAGCACCTTCCTTGGAGGAGAGAGAGTGCAACGTTTCATTTTAGCATTTAGGCGCTCACGAGGGAGACAAACTGATCTGGCTGTTTGCAACGCTAGGAAAGAGCAGAGCCCCAGTCTTGCTGTTTATCTGCAATGACTGCCAGGGCAAGTGAGGACCAGCAAGACAATTCCTGCCTAGCGCCTTCCTTGGAGGAGAGAGAGTGCAACGTTTCATTTTAGCATTTTGGCGCTCACGAGGGAGACAAAATGCTTTGGCTGTTTGCAAGGCTAGGAAAGAGCAGAGCCCCAGTCTTGCTGTTTATCTGCAATGACTGCCAGGGCAAGTGAGGACCAGCAAGACAATTCCTGCCTAGCACCTTCCTTGGAGGAGAGAGAGTGCAACGTTTCATTTCAGCATTTTGGCGCTCACGAGGGAGACAAAGTGCTTTGGCTGTTTGCAAGTCTAGGAAAGAGCAGAGCCCCAGTCTTGCTGTTTATCTGCAATGACTGCCAGGGCAAGTGAGGACCAGCAAGACAATTCCTGCCTAGCACCTTCCTTGGAGGAGAGAGAGTGCAACGTTTCATTTTAGCATTTTGGCGCTCACGAGCGAGACAAAGTTCTTTGGCTGTTTGCAAGGCTAGGAAAGAGCAGAGCCCGAGTCTTGCTGTTTATCTGCAATGACTGCCAGGGCAAGTGAGGACCAGCAAGACAATTCCTGCCTAGCACCTTCCTTGGAGGAGAGAGAGTGCAACGTTTCATTTTAGCATTTTGGCGCTCACGAGCGAGACAAACTGCTTTGGCTGTTTGCAAGGCTAGGAAAGAGCAGAGCCCCAGTCTTGCTGTTTATCTGCAATGACTGCCAGGGCAAGTGAGGACCAGCAAGACAATTCCTGCCTAGCGCCTTCCTTGGAGGAGAGAGAGTGCAACGTTTCATTTTAGCATTTTGGCGCTCACGAGCGAGACAAACTGTTCTGGCTGTTTGAAAGGCGAGGAAAGAGCAGAGCCCGAGTCTTGCTGTTTATCTGCAATGACTGCCAGGGCAAGTGAGGACCAGCAAGACAATTCCTGCCTAGCACCTTCCTTGGAGGAGAGAGACTGCAACGTTTCATTTTAGCATTTTGGCGCTCACGAGTGAGACAAACTGATCTGGCTGTTTGCAAGGCTAGGAAAGAGCAGAGCCCCAGTCTTGCTGTTTATCTGCAATGACTGCCAGGGCAAGTGAGGACCAGCAAGACAATTCCTGCCTAGCACCTTCCTTGGAGGAGAGAGAGTGCAACGTTTCATTTTGCTTTTTGGAGTGCGAGAGTGAGAAAAAGCAGAGTGCCTGTTTGCAAGGGTAGGAAAGATCAGAGCCCCAGTCTTGCTGTTTATCTTTAATGACTGCCAGGGCAAGTGAGGACCAGCAAGACAATTCCTGCCTAGCACCTTCCTTGGAGGAGAGAGAGTGCAACGTTTCATTTTAGCATTTTGGCGCACACAAGGGAGACAAACTTCTTTGGCTGTTTGCAAGGCTAGGAAAGAGCAGAGCCCCAGTCTTGCTGTTTATCTGCAATGACTGCCAGGACAAGTGAGGACCAGCAAGACAATTCCTGCCTAGCACCTTCCTGGGAGGAGAGAGAGTGCAACGTTTCATTTTGCTTTTTGGAGTGCGAGAGTGAGAAAAAGCAGAGTGCCTGTTTGCAAGGGTAGGAAAGATCAGAGCCCCAGTCTTGCTGTTTATCTTTAATGACTGCCAGGGCAAGTGAGGACCAGCAAGACAATTCCTGCCTAGCACCTTCCTTGGAGGAGAGAGAGTGCAACGTTTCATTTTAGCATTTTGGCGCACACAAGGGAGACAAACTGCTTGGCTGTTTGCAAGGCTAGGAAAGAGCAGAGCCCGAGTCTTGCTGTTTATCTGCAATGACTGCCAGGGCAAGTGAGGACCAGCAAGACAATTCCTGCCTAGCACCTTCCTTGGAGGAGAGAGAGTGCAACGTTTCATTTTAGCATTTTGGCGCTCACGAGCGAGACAAACTGCTTTGCCTGTTTGCAAGGCTAGGAAAGAGCAGAGCCCCAGTCTTGCGGTTTGTCTGCAATGACTGCCAGGGCAAGTGAGGACCAGCAAGACAATTCCTGCCTAGCGCCTTCCTTGGAGGAGAGAGAGTGCAACGTTTCATTTTAGCATTTTGGCGCTCACGAGCGAGACAAACTGTTCTGGCTGTTTGCAAGGCGAGGAAAGAGCAGAGCCCGAGTCTTGCTGTTTATCTGCAATGACTGCCAGGGCAAGTGAGGACCAGCAAGAAAATTCCTGCCTAGCACCTTCCTTGGAGGAGAGAGACTGCAACGTTTCATTTTAGCATTTTGGCGCTCACGAGTGAGACAAACTGATCTGGCTGTTTTCAAGGCTAGGAAAGAGCAGAGCCCCAGTCTTGCTGTTTATCTGCAATGACTGCCAGGGCAAGTGAGGACCAGCAAGACAATTCCTGCCTAGCACCTTCCTTGGAGGAGAGAGAGTGCAACGTTTCATTTTGCTTTTTGGAGTGCGAGAGTGAGAAAAAGCAGAGTGCCTGTTTCCAAGGCTAGGAAAGATCAGAGCCCCAGTCTTGCTGTTTATCTTCAATGACTGCCAGGGCAAGTGAGGACCAGCAAGGCAATTCCTGCCTAGCACCTTCCGTGGAGGAGAGAGAGTGCAACGTTTCATTTTAGCATTTTGCCGCTCACGAGGGAGACAAACTGCTTTGGCTGTTTGCAAGGCTAGGAAAGAGCAGAGCCCCTGTCTTGCTGTTTATCTGCAATGACTGCCAGGGCAAGTGAGGACCAGCAAGACAATTCCTGCCTAGCGCCTTCCTTGGAGGAGAGAGAGTGCAACGTTTCATTTTAGCATTTTGGCGCTCACGAGAGAGACAAACTGCTTTGGCTGTTTACAAGGCTAGGAAAGAGCAGAGCCCCAGTCTTGCTGTTTATCTGCAATGACTGCCAGGGCAAGTGAGGACCAGCAAGACAATTCCTGCCTAGCACCTTCCTTGGAGGAGATAGAGTGCAACGTTTCATTTTGCTTTTTGGAGTGCGAGAGAGAGAAAAAGCAGAGTGCCTGTTTGCAAGGCTAGGAAAGAGCAGAGCCCGAGTCTTACTGTTTATCTGCAATGACTGCCAGGGCAAGTGAGGACCAGCAAGACAATTCCTGCCTAGCACCTTCCTTGGAGGAGAGAGAGTGCAACGTTTCATTTTAGCATTTTGGCGCACACAAGGGAGACAAACTGCTTTGGCTGTTTGCAAGGCTAGGAAAGAGCAGAGCCCCAGTCTTGCTGTTTATCTGCAATGACTGCCAGAGCAAGTGAGGACCAGCAAGACAATTCCTGCCTATCACCTTCCTTGGAGGAGAGAGAGTGCAACGTTTCATTTTAGCATTTTGGCGCTCACGAGCGAGACAAACTGCTTTGGCTGTTTGCAAGGCTAGGAAAGAGCAGAGCCCGAGTCTTGCTGTTTATCTGCAATGACTGCCAGGGCAAGTGAGGACCAGCAAGACAATTCCTGCCTAGCACCTTCCTTGGAGGAGAGAGAGTGCAACGTTTCATTTTAGCATTTTGGCGCTCACGAGCGAGACAAACTGCTTTGCCTGTTTGCAAGGCTAGGAAAGAGCAGAGCCCCAGTCTTGCTGTTTATCTGCAATGACTGCCAGGGCAAGTGAGGACCAGCAAGACAATTCCTGCCTAGCACCTTCCTTGGAGGAGAGAGAGTGCAACATTTCATTTTAGCATTTTGGCGCTCACGAGCGAGACAAACTGCTTTGGCTGTTTGCAAGGCTAGGAAAGAGCAGAGCCCGAGTCTTGCTGTTTATCTGCAATGACTGCCAGGGCAAGTGAGGACCAGCAAGACAATTCCTGCCTAGCACCTTCCTTGGAGGAGAGAGAGTGCAACGTTTCTTTTTAGCATTTTGGCGCTCACGAGCGAGACAATCTGTTTTGGCTGTTTGCAAGGCTAGGAAAGAGCAGAGCCCGAGTCTTGCTGTTTATCTGCAATGACTGCCAGGGCAAGTGAGGACCAGCAAGACAATTCCTGCCTAGCACCTTCCTTGGAGGAGAGAGAGTGCAACGTTTCATTTTAGCATTTTGGCGCTCACGAGCGAGACAAACTGCTTTGGCTGTTTGCAAGGCTAGGAAAGAGCAGAGCCCGAGTCTTGCTGTTTATCTGCAATGACTGCCAGGGCAAGTGAGGACCAGCAAGACAATTCCTGCCTAGCGCCTTCCTTGGAGGAGAGAGAGTGCAACGTTTCATTTTAGCATTTTGGAGCTGACGAGGGAGACAAACTTCTTTGGCTGTTTGCAAGGCTAGGAAAGAGCAGAGCCCCAGTCTTGCTGTTTATCTGCAATGACTGCCAGGGCAAGTGAGGACCAGCAAGACAATTCCTGCCTAGCACCTTCCTTAGAGGAGAGAGAGTGCAACGTTTCATTTTAGCATTTTGGCGCTCACGAGCGAGACAAACTGCTTTGGCTGTTTGCAAGGCTAGGAAAGAGCAGAGCCCCAGTCTTGCTGTTTATCTGCAATGACTGCCAGGGCAAGTGAGGACCAGCAAGACAATTCCTGCCTAGCACCTTCCTTGGAGGAGAGAGACTGCAACGTTTCTTTTTAGCATTTTGGCGCTCACGAGCGAGACAATCTGTTTTGGCTGTTTGCAAGGCTAGGAAAGAGCAGAGCCCGAGTCTTACTGTTTATCTGCAATGACTGCCAGGGCAAGTGAGGACCAGCAAGACAATTCCTGCCTAGCACCTTCCTTGGAGGAGAGAGAGTGCAACGTTTCATTTTAGCATTTTGGCGCACACAAGGGAGACAAACTGCTTGCCTGTTTGCAAGGCTAGGAAAGAGCAGAGCCCGAGTCTTGCTGTTTATCTGCAATGACTGCCAGGGCAAGTGAGGACCAGCAAGACAATTCCTGCTTAGCACCTTCCTTGGAGGAGAGAGAGTGCAACGTTTCATTTTAGCATTTTGGAGTGCGAGAGAGAGAAAAAGCAGAGTGCCTGTTTGCAAGGCTAGGAAAGAGCAGAGCCCGAGTTTTACTGTTTATCTGCAATGACTGCCAGGGCAAGTGAGGACCAGCAAGACAATTCCTGCCTAGCACCTTCCTTGGAGGAGAGAGAGTGCAACGTTTCATTTTAGCATTTTGGCGCTCACGAGGGAGACAAACTGCTTTGGCTGTTTGCAAGGCTAGGAAAGAGCAGAGCCCGAGTCTTGCTGTTTATCTGCAATGACTGCCAGGGCAAGTGAGGACCAGCAAGACAATTCCTGCCTAGCACCTTCCTTGGAGGAGAGAGAGTGCAACGTTTCATTTTAGCATTTTGGCGCTCACGAGCGAGACAATCTGTTTTGGCTGTTTGCAAGGCTAGGAAAGAGCAGAGCCCGAGTCTTGCTGTTTATCTGCAATGACTGCCAGGGCAAGTGAGGACAAGTAAGAAATTCCTGCCTAGCACCTTCCTTGGAGGAGAGAGAGTGCAACGTTTCTTTTTAGCATTTTGGCGCTCACGAGCGAGACAATCTGTTTTGGCTGTTTGCAAGGCTAGGAAAGAGCAGAGCCCGAGTCTTGCTGTTTATCTGCAATGACTGCCAGGGCAAGTGAGGACCAGCAAGACAATTCCTGCCTAGCACCTTCCTTGGAGGAGAGAGAGTGCAACGTTTCATTTTAGCATTTTGGCGCTCACGAGCGAGACAAACTGCTTTGGCTGTTTGCAAGGCTAGGAAAGAGCAGAGCCCGAGTCTTGCTGTTTATCTGCAATGACTGCCAGGGCAAGTGAGGACCAGCAAGACAATTCCTGCCTAGCGCCTTCCTTGGAGGAGAGAGAGTGCAACGTTTCATTTTAGCATTTTGGAGCTGACGAGGGAGACAAACTGCTTTGGCTGTTTACAAGGGTAGGAAAGAGCAGAGCCCCAGTCTTGCTGTTTATCTGCAATGACTGCCAGGGCAAGTGAGGACGAGCAAGACAATTCCTGCCTAGCACCTTCCTTGGAGGAGAGAGAGTGCAACGTTTCATTTTAGCATTTTGGCGCACACAAGGGAGACAAACTTCTTTGGCTGTTTGCAAGGCTAGGAAAGAGCAGAGCCCCAGTCTTGCTGTTTATCTGCAATGACTGCCAGGGCAAGTGAGGACCAGCAAGACAATTCCTGCCTAGCACCTTCCTTGGAGGAGAGAGAGTGCAACGTTTCATTTTAGCATTTTGGCGCTCACGAGGGAGACAAACTGCTTTGGCTGTTTGCAAGGCTAGGAAAGAGCAGAGCCCCAGTCTTGCTGTTTATCTGCAATGACTGCCAGGGCAAGTGAGGACCAGCAAGACAATTCCTGCCTAGCACCTTCCTTGGAGGAGAGAGACTGCAACGTTTCTTTTTAGCATTTAGGCGCTTCACGAGCGAGACAATCTGTTTTGGCTGTTTGCAAGGCTAGGAAAGAGCAGAGCCCGAGTCTTACTGTTTATCTGCAATGACTGCCAGGGCAAGTGAGGACCAGCAAGACAATTCCTGCCTAGCACCTTCCTTGGAGGAGAGAGAGTGCAACGTTTCATTTTAGCATTTTGGCGCACACAAGGGAGACAAACTGCTTGCCTGTTTGCAAGGCTAGGAAAGAGCAGAGCCCGAGTCTTGCTGTTTATCTGCAATGACTGCCAGGGCAAGTGAGGACCAGCAAGACAATTCCTGCCTAGCACCTTCCTTGGAGGAGAGAGAGTGCAACGTTTCATTTTAGCATTTTGGCGCTCACGAGCGAGACAATCTGTTTTGGCTGTTTGCAAGGCTAGGAAAGAGCAGAGCCCGAGTCTTGCTGTTTATCTGCAATGACTGCCAGGGCAAGTGAGGACAAGTAAGAAATTCCTGCCTAGCACCTTCCTTGGAGGAGAGAGAGTGCAACGTTTCATTTTAGCATTTTGGAGTGCGAGAGAGAGAAAAAGCAGAGTGCCTGTTTGCAAGGCTAGGAAAGAGCAGAGCCCCAGTCTTACTGTTTATCTGCAATGACTGCCAGGGCAAGTGAGGACCAGCAAGACAATTCCTGCCTAGCACCTTCCTTGGAGGAGAGAGAGTGCAACGTTTCATTTTAGCATTTTGGCGCACACAAGGAAGACAAACTGCTTTGGCTGTTTGCAAGGCTAGGAAAGAGCAGAGCCCGTGTCTTGCTGTTTATCTGCAATGACTGCCAGGGCAAGTGAGGACCAGCAAGACAATTCCTGCCTAGCACCTTCCTTGGAGGAGAGAGAGTGCAACGTTTCATTTCAGCATTTTGGCGCTCACGAGGGAGACAAAGTGCTTTGACTGTTTCCAAGTCTAGGAAAGAGCAGAGCCCCAGTCTTGCTGTTTATCTGCAATGACTGCCAGGGCAAGTGAGGACCAGCAAGACAATTCCTGCCTAGCACCTTCCTTGGAGGAGAGAGAGTGCAACGTTTCATTTTAGCATTTTGGCGCTCACGAGCAAGACAAAGTTCTTTGGCTGCTTGCAAGGCTAGGAAAGAGCAGAGCCCGAGTCTTGCTGTTTATCTGCAATGACTGCCAGGGCAAGTGAGGACCAGCAAGACAATTCCTGCCTAGCACCTTCCTTGGAGGAGAGAGAGTGCAACGTTTCATTTTAGCATTTTGGCGCTCACGAGGGAGACAAACTGCTCTGGCTGTTTGCAAGGCTAGGAAAGAGCAGAGCCCCAGTCTTGCTGTTTATCTGCAATGACTGCCAGGGCAAGTGAGGACCAGCAAGACAATTCCTGCCTAGCACCTTCCTTGGAGGAGAGAGAGTGCAACGTTTCATTTCAGCATTTTGGCGCTCACGAGCGAGACAAACTGCTTTGGCTGTTTGCAAGGCTAGGAAAGAGCAGAGCCCGAGTCTTGCTGTTTATCTGCAATGACTGCCAGGGCAAGTGAGGACCAGCAAGACAATTCCTGCCTGCCACCTTCCTTGGAGGAGAGAGAGTGCAACGTTTCATTTTAGCATTTTGGAGTGCGAGAGAGAGAAAAAGCAGAGTGCCTGTTTGCAAGGCTACGAAAGAGCAGAGCCCGAGTCTTACTGTTTATCTGCAATGACTGCCAGGGCAAGTGAGGACCAGCAAGACAATTCCTGCCTAGCACCTTCCTTGGAGGAGAGAGAGTGCAACGTTTCATTTTAGCATTTTGGCACTCACGAGGGAGACAAACTGCTTTGGCTGTTTACAACGCTAGGAAAGAGCAGAGCCCCAGTCTTGCTGTTTATCTGCAATGACTGCCAGGGCAAGTGAGGACCAGCAAGACAATTCCTGCCTAGCACCTTCCTTGGAGGAGAGAGAGTACAACGTTTCATTTTAGCATTTTGGCGCTCACGAGCGAGACAAAGTTCTTTGGCTGTTTGCAAGGCTAGGAAAGAGCAGAGCCCGATTCTTGCTGTTTATCTGCAATGACTGCCAGGGCAAGTGAGGACCAGCAAGACAATTCCTGCCTAGCACCTTCCTTGGAGGAGAGAGAGTGCAACGTTTCATTTTAGCATTTTGGCGCTCACGAGAGAGACAAACTGCTTTGGTTGTTTGCAAGGCTAGGAAAGAGCAGAGCCCCAGTCTTGCTGTTTATCTGCAATGACTGCCAGGGCAAGTGAGGACCAGCAAGACAATTCCTGCCTAGCACCTTCCTTGGAGGAGAGAGAGTGCAACGTTTCATTTTAGCATTTTGGCGCTCACGAGGGAGACAAACTGATCTGGCTGTTTGCAACGCTACGAAAGAGCAGAGCCCGAGTCTTGCTGTTTATCTGCAATGACTGCCAGGGCAAGTGAGGACCAGCAAGACAATTCCTGCCTAGCACCTTCCTTGGAGGAGAGAGAGTGCAACGTTTCATTTTAGCATTTTGGCGCTCACGAGGGAGACAAACTGCTTTGGCTGTTTGCAACGCTAGGAAAGAGCAGAGCCCCAGTCTTTCTGTTTATCTGCAATGACTGCCAGGGTAAGTGAGGACCAGCAAGACAATTCCTGCCTAGCACCTTCCTTGGAGGAGAGAGAGTGCAACGTTTCATTTTAGCATTTTGGCGCTCACGAGAGAGACAAACTGCTTTGGCTGTTTGCAATGCTAGGAAAGAGCAGAGCCCCAGTCTTGCTGTTTATCTGCAATGACTGCCAGGGCAAGTGAGGACCAGCAAGACAATTCCTGCCTAGCACCTTCCTTGGAGGAGAGAGAGTGCAACGTTTCATTTTAGCATTTTGGCGCTCACGAGGGAGACAAACTGCTTTGGCTGTTTGCAACGCTAGGAAAGAGCAGAGACCCAGTCTTTCTGTTTATCTGCAATGACTGCCAGGGCAAGTGAGGACCAGCAAGACAATTCCTGCCTAGCACCTTCCTTGGAGGAGAGAGAGTGCAACGTTTCATTTTAGCATTTTGGAGTGCGAGAGAGAGAAAAAGCAGAGTGCCTGTTTGCAAGGCTACGAAAGAGCAGAGCCCGAGTCTTACTGTTTATCTGCAATGACTGCCAGGGCAAGTGAGGACCAGCAAGACAATTCCTGCCTAGCACCTTCCTTGGAGGAGAGAGAGTGCAACGTTTCATTTTAGCATTTTGGCGCTCACGAGGGAGACAAACTGCTTTGGCTGTTTACAACGCTAGGAAAGAGCAGAGCCCCAGTCTTGCTGTTTATCTGCAATGACTGCCAGGGCAAGTGAGGACCAGCAAGACAATTCCTGCCTAGCACCTTCCTTGGAGGAGAGAGAGTGCAACGTTTCATTTCAGCATTTTGGCGCTCACGAGGGAGACAAAGTGCTTTGGCTGTTTGCAAGTCTAGGAAAGAGCAGAGCCCCAGTCTTGCTGTTTATCTGCAATGACTGCCAGGGCAAGTGAGGACCAGCAAGACAATTCCTGCCTAGCACCTTCCTTGGAGGAGAGAGACTGCAACGTTTCATTTTAGCATTTTGGCGCTCACGAGCGAGACAAAGTTCTTTGGATGTTTGCAAGGCTAGGAAAGACCAGAGCCCGATTCTTGCTGTTTATCTGCAATGACTGCCAGGGCAAGTGAGGACCAGCAAGACAATTCCTGCCTAGCACCTTCCTTGGAGGAGAGAGAGTGCAACGTTTCATTTTAGCATTTTCGCGCTCACGAGAGAGACAAACTGCTTTGGCTGTTTGCAATGCTAGGAAAGAGCAGAGCCCCAGTCTTGCTGTTTATCTGCAATGACTGCCAGGGCAAGTGAGGACCAGCAAGACAATTCCTGCCTAGCACCTTCCTTGGAGGAGAGAGAGTGCAACGTTTCATTTTAGCATTTTGGCGCTCACGAGCGAGACAATCTGTTTTGGCAGTTTGCAAGGCTAGGAAAGAGCAGAGCCCGAGTCTTGCTTTTTATCTGCAATGACTGCCAGGGCAAGTGAGGACAAGTAAGAAATTCCTGCCTAGCACCTTCCTTGGAGGAGAGAGAGTGCAACGTTTCATTTTAGCATTTTGGAGTGCGAGAGAGAGAAAAAGCAGAGTGCCTGTTTGCAAGGCTAGGAAAGAGCAGAGCCCCAGTCTTACTGTTTATCTGCAATGACTGGCAGGGCAAGTGAGGACCAGCAAGACAATTCCTGCCTAGCACCTTCCTTGGAGGAGAGAGAGTGCAACGTTTCTTTTTAGCATTTTGGCGCACACAAGGGAGACAAACTGCTTTGGCTGTTTGCAAGGCTAGGAAAGAGCAGAGCCCGTGTCTTGCTGTTTATCTGCAATGACTGCCAGGGCAAGTGAGGACCAGCAAGACAATTCCTGCCTAGCACCTTCCTTGGAGGAGAGAGAGTGCAACGTTTCATTTTAGCATTTTGGCGCTCACGAGCGAGACAATCTGTTTTGGCTGTTTGCAAGGCTAGGAAAGAGCAGAGCCCGAGTCTTGCTGTTTATCTGCAATGACTGCCAGGGCAAGTGAGGACCAGCAAGACAATTCCTGCCTAGCACCTTCCTTGGAGGAGAGAGAGTGCAACGTTTCATTTTAGCATTTTGGCGCTCACGAGGGAGACAAACTGCTTTGGCTGTTTGCAACGCTAGGAAAGAGCAGAGCCCCAGTCTTTCTGTTTATCTGCAATGACTGCCAGGGTAAGTGAGGACCAGCAAGACAATTCCTGCCTAGCACCTTCCTTGGAGGAGAGAGAGTGCAACGTTTCATTTTAGCATTTTGGAGTGCGAGAGAGAGAAAAAGCAGAGTGCCTGTTTGCAAGGCTACGAAAGAGCAGAGCCCGAGTCTTACTGTTTATCTGCAATGACTGCCAGGGCAAGTGAGGACCAGCAAGACAATTCCTGCCTAGCACCTTCCTTGGAGGAGAGAGAGTGCAACGTTTCATTTTAGCATTTTGGCGCTCACGAGGGAGACAAACTTCTTTGGCTGTTTACAACGCTAGGAAAGAGCAGAGCCCGAGTCTTGCTGTTTATCTGCAATGACTGCCAGGGCAAGTGAGGACCAGCAAGACAATTCCTGCCTAGCACCTTCCTTGGAGGAGAGAGAGTGCAACGTTTCATTTTAGCATTTTGGCGCTCACGAGCGAGACAATCTGTTTTGGCTGTTTGCAAGGCTAGGAAAGAGCAGAGCCCGAGTCTTGCTTTTTATCTGCAATGACTGCCAGGGCAAGTGAGGACAAGTAAGAAATTCCTGCCTAGCACCTTCCTTGGAGGAGAGAGAGTGCAACGTTTCATTTTAGCATTTTGGAGTGCGAGAGAGAGAAAAAGCAGAGTGCCTGTTTGCAAGGCTAGGAAAGAGCAGAGCCCGAGTCTTGCTGTTTATCTGCAATGACAGCCAGGGCAAGTGAGGACCAGCAAGACAATTCCTGCCTAGCACCTTCCTTGGAGGAGAGAGAGTGCAACGTTTCATTTTAGCATTTTGGAGTGCGAGAGAGAGAAAAAGCAGAGTGCCTGTTTGCAAGGCTACGAAAGAGCAGAGCCCGAGTCTTACTGTTTATCTGCAATGACTGCCAGGGCAAGTGAGGACCAGCAAGACAATTCCTGCCTAGCACCTTCCTTGGAGGAGAGAGAGTGCAACGTTTCATTTTAGCATTTTGGCGCTCACGAGGGAGACAAACTGCTTTGGCTGTTTACAACGCTAGGAAAGAGCAGAGCCCCAGTCTTGCTGTTTATCTGCAATGACTGCCAGGGCAAGTGAGGACCAGCAAGACAATTCCTGCCTAGCACCTTCCTTGGAGGAGAGAGAGTGCAACGTTTCATTTCAGCATTTTGGCGCTCACGAGCGAGACAAACTGCTTTGGCTGTTTGCAAGTCTAGGAAAGAGCACAGCCCCAGTCTTGCTGTTTATCTGCAATGACTGCCAGGGCAAGTGAGGACCAGCAAGACAATTCCTGCCTAGCACCTTCCTTGGAGGAGAGAGAGTGCAACGTTTCATTTTAGCATTTTGGCGCTCACGAGGGAGACAAACTGCTTTGGCTGTTTGCAACGCTAGGAAAGAGCAGAGCCCCAGTCTTTCTGTTTATCTGCAATGACTGCCAGGGCAAGTGAGGACCAGCAAGACAATTCCTGCCTAGCACCTTCCTTGGAGGAGAGAGAGTGCAACGTTTCATTTTAGCATTTTGGCGCTCACGAGGGAGACAAACTGCTTTGGCTGTTTGCAATGCTAGGAAAGAGCAGAGCCCCAGTCTTGCTGTTTATCTGCAATGACTGCCAGGGCAAGTGAGGACCAGCAAGACAATTCCTGCCTAGCACCTTCCTTGGAGGAGAGAGAGTGCAACGTTTCATTTTAGCATTTTGGCGCTCACGAGGGAGACAAACTGATCTGGCTGTTTGCAACGCTAGGAAAGAGCAGAGCCCCAGTCTTGCTGTTTATCTGCAATGACTGCCAGGGCAAGTGAGGACCAGCAAGACAATTCCTGCCTAGCACCTTCCTTGGAGGAGAGAGAGTGCAACGTTTCATTTTAGCATTTTGGCGCTCACGAGGGAGACAAACTGCTTTGGCTGTTTGCAACGCTAGGAAAGAGCAGAGCCCCAGTCTTTCTGTTTATCTGCAATGACTGCCAGGGTAAGTGAGGACCAGCAAGACAATTCCTGCCTAGCACCTTCCTTGGAGGAGAGAGAGTGCAACGTTTCATTTTAGCATTTTGGCGCTCACGAGAGAGACAAACTGCTTTGGCTGTTTGTAATGCTAGGAAAGAGCAGAGCCCCAGTCTTGCTGTTTATCTGCAATGACTGCCAGGGCAAGTGAGGACCAGCAAGACAATTCCTGCCTAGCACCTTCCTTGGAGGAGAGAGAGTGCAACGTTTCATTTTAGCATTTTGGCGCTCACGAGGGAGACAAACTGCTTTGGCTGTTTGCAACGCTAGGAAAGAGCAGAGCCCCAGTCTTTCTGTTTATCTGCAATGACTGCCAGGGTAAGTGAGGACCAGCAAGACAATTCCTGCCTAGCACCTTCCTTGGAGGAGAGAGAGTGCAACGTTTCATTTTAGCATTTTGGAGTGCGAGAGAGAGAAAAAGCAGAGTGCCTGTTTGCAAGGCTACGAAAGAGCAGAGCCCGAGTCTTACTGTTTATCTGCAATGACTGCCAGGGCAAGTGAGGACCAGCAAGACAATTCCTGCCTAGCACCTTCCTTGGAGGAGAGAGAGTGCAACGTTTCATTTTAGCATTTTGGCGCTCACGAGGGAGACAAACTGCTTTGGCTGTTTACAACGCTAGGAAAGAGCAGAGCCCCAGTCTTGCTGTTTATCTGCAATGACTGCCAGGGCAAGTGAGGACCAGCAAGACAATTCCTGCCTAGCACCTTCCTTGGAGGAGAGAGAGTGCAACGTTTCATTTCAGCATTTTGGCGCTCACGAGGGAGACAAAGTGCTTTGGCTGTTTGCAAGTCTAGGAAAGAGCAGAGCCCCAGTCTTGCTGTTTATCTGCAATGACTGCCAGGGCAAGTGAGGACCAGCAAGACAATTCCTGCCTAGCACCTTCCTTGGAGGAGAGAGAGTGCAACGTTTCATTTTAGCATTTTGGCGCTCACGAGCGAGACAAACTGCTTTGGCTGTTTGCAAGGCTAGGAAAGAGCAGAGCCCGAGTCTTACTGTTTATCTGCAATGACTGCCAGGGCAAGTGAGGACCAGCAAGACAATTCCTGCCTAGCACCTTCCTTGGAGGAGAGAGAGTGCAACGTTTCATTTTAGCATTTTCGCGCTCACGAGAGAGACAAACTGCTTTGGCTGTTTGCAATGCTAGGAAAGAGCAGAGCCCCAGTCTTGCTGTTTATCTGCAATGACTGCCAGGGCAAGTGAGGACCAGCAAGACAATTCCTGCCTAGCACCTTCCTTGGAGGAGAGAGAGTGCAACGTTTCATTTTAGCATTTTGGCGCTCACGAGGGAGACAAACTGATCTGGCTGTTTGCAACGCTAGGAAAGAGCAGAGCCCCAGTCTTGCTGTTTATCTGCAATGACTGCCAGGGCAAGTGAGGACCAGCAAGACAATTCCTGCCTAGCACCTTCCTTGGAGGAGAGAGAGTGCAACGTTTCATTTTAGCATTTTGGCGCTCACGAGCGAGACAAACTGCTTTGGCTGTTTGCAACGCTAGGAAAGAGCAGAGCCCCAGTCTTTCTGTTTATCTGCAATGACTGCCAGGGTAAGTGAGGACCAGCAAGACAATTCCTGCCTAGCACCTTCCTTGGAGGAGAGAGAGTGCAACGTTTCATTTTAGCATTTTGGCGCTCACGAGAGAGACAAACTGCTTTGGCTGTTTGCAATGCTAGGAAAGAGCAGAGCCCGAGTCTTGCTGTTTATCTGCAATGACTGCCAGGGCAAGTGAGGACCAGCAAGACAATTCCTGCCTAGCACCTTCCTTGGAGGAGAGAGAGTGCAACGTTTCATTTTAGCATTTTGGCGCTCACGAGGGAGACAAACTGCTTTGGCTGTTTGCAACGCTAGGAAAGAGCAGAGCCCCAGTCTTTCTGTTTATCTGCAATGACTGCCAGGGCAAGTGAGGACCAGCAAGACAATTGCTGCCTAGCACCTTCCTTGGAGGAGAGAGAGTGCAACGTTTCATTTTAGCATTTTGGCGTTCACGAGGGAGACAAACTGCTTTGGCTGTTTGCAACGCTAGAAAAGAGCAGAGCCCCAGTCTTTCTGTTTATCTGCAATGACTGCCAGGGTAAGTGAGGACCAGCAAGACAATTCCTGCCTAGCACCTTCCTTGGAGGAGAGAGAGTGCAACGTTTCATTTTAGCATTTTGGCGCTCACGAGGGAGACAAACTGCTTTGGCTGTTTGCAAGGCTAGGAAAGAGCAGAGCCCGAGTCTTACTGTTTATCTGCAACGACTGCCAGGGCAAGTGAGGACCAGCAAGACAATTCCTGCCTAGCACCTTCCTTGGAGGAGAGAGAGTGCAACGTTTCATTTTAGCATTTTGGCGCTCACGAGCGAGACAAACTGCTCTGGCTGTTTGCAAGGCTAGGAAAGAGCAGAACCCGAGTCTTGCTGTTTATCTGCAATGACTGCCAGGGCAAGTGAGGACCAGCAAGACAATTCCTGCCTAGCACCTTCCTTGGAGGAGAGAGAGTGCAACGTTTCATTTCAGCATTTTGGCGCTCACGAGGGAGACAAAGTGCTTTGGCTGTTTGCAAGTCTAGGAAAGAGCAGAGCCCCAGTCTTGCTGTTTATCTGCAATGACAGCCAGGGCAAGTGAGGACCAACAAGACAATTCCTGCCTAGCACCTTCCTTGGAGGAGAGAGAGTGCAACGTTTCATTTTAGCATTTTGGCGCTCACGAGCGAGACAAACTGCTTTGGCTGTTTGCAAGGCTAGGAAAGAGCAGAGCCCGAGTCTTGCTGTTTATCTGCAATGACTGCCAGGGCAAGTGAGGACCAGCAAGACAATTCCTGCCTAGCACCTTCCTTGGAGGAGAGAGAGTGCAACGTTTCATTTTAGCATTTTGGCGCTCACGAGCGAGACAAACTGCCCTGGCTGTTTGCAAGGCTAGGAAAGAGCAGAGCCGCAGTCTTGCTGTTTATCTGCAATGACTGCCAGGGCAAGTGAGGACCAGCAAGACAATTCCTGCCTAGCACCTTCCTTGGAGGAGAGAGAGTGCAACGTTTCATTTTAGCATTTTGGCGCTCACGAGCGAGACAAACTGCTTTGGCTGTTTGCAAGGCTAGGAAAGAGCAGAGCCCCAGTCTTTCTGTTTATCTGCAATGACTGCCAGGGCAAGTGAGGACCAGCAAGACAATTCCTGCCTAGCACCTTCCTTGGAGGAGAGAGAGTGCAACGTTTCATTTTAGCATTTTGGCGCTCACGAGCGTGACAAACTGCTTTGGCTGTTTGCAAGGCTAGGAAAGAGCAGAGCCCGAGTCTTGCTGTTTATCTGCAATGACTGCCAGGGCAAGTGAGGACCAGCAAGACAATTCCTGCCTAGCACCTTCCTTGGAGGAGAGAGAGTGCAACGTTTCATTTTAGCATTTTGGCGCTCACGAGTGAGACAAACTTCTTTGGCTGTTTGCAAGGCTAGGAAAGAGCAGAGCCCGAGTCTTGCTGTTTATCTGCAATGACTGCCAGGGCAAGTGAGGACCAGCAGGACAATTCCTGCCTAGCACCTTCCTTGGAGGAGAGAGAGTGCAACGTTTCATTTTAGCATTTTGGCGCTCACGAGGGAGACAAAATGCTTTGGCTGTTTGCAAGGCTAGGAAAGAGCAGAGCCCCAGTCTTGCTGTTTATCTGCAATGTCTGCCAGGGCAAGTGAGGACCAGCAAGACAATTCCTGCCTAGCACCTTCCTTGGAGGAGAGAGAGTGCAACGTTTCATTTTAGCATTTTGGCGCTCACGAGCGAGACAAACTGCTTTGGCTGTTTGCAAGGCTAGGAAAGAGCAGAGCCCGAGTCTAGCTGTTTATCTGCAATGACTGCCAGGGCAAGTGAGGACAAGCAAGACAATTCCTGCCTAGCACCTTCCTTGGAGGAGAGAGAGTGCAACGTTTCATTTTAGCATTTTGGCGCTCACGAGCGAGACAAACTGCTTTGGCTGTTTGCAAGGCTAGGAAAGAGCAGAGCCCCAGTCTTGCTGTTTATCTGCAATGACTGCCAGGGCAAGTGAGGACCAGCAAGACAATTCCTGCCTAGCACCTTCCTTGGAGGAGAGAGAGTGCAACGTTTCATTTTAGCATTTTGGCGCTCACGAGGGTGACAAACTGCTTTGGCTGTTTACAAGGCTAGGAAAGAGCAGAGCCCCAGTCTTGCTGTTTATCTGCAATGACTGCCAGGGCAAGTGAGGACGAGCAAGACAATTCCTGCCTAGCACCTTCCTTGGAGGAGATAGAGTGCAACGTTTCATTTTGCTTTTTGGAGTGCGAGAGAGAGAAAAAGCAGAGTGCCTGTTTGCAAGGCTAGGAAAGAGCAGAGCCCGAGTCTTACTGTTTATCTGCAATGACTGCCAGGGCAAGTGAGGACCAGCAAGACAATTCCTGCCTAGCACCTTCCTTGGAGGAGAGAGAGTGCAACGTTTCATTTTAGCATTTTGGCGCACACGAGGGAGACAAACTTCTTTGGCTGTTTGCAAGGCTAGGAAAGAGCAGAGCCCGAGTCTTGCTGTTTATCTGCAATGACTGCCAGGGCAAGTGAGGACCAGCAAGACAATTCCTGCCTAGCACCTTCCTGGGAGGAGAGAGAGTGCAACGTTTCATTTTAGCATTTAGGCGCTCACGAGGGAGACAAAGTGCTTTGGCTGTTTGCAAGTCTAGGAAAGAGCAGAGCCCCAGTCTTGCTGTTTATCTGCAATGACTGCCAGAGCAAGTGAGGACCAGCAAGACAATTCCTGCCTAGCACCTTCCTTGGAGGAGAGAGAGTGCAACGTTTCATTTTAGCATTTTGGCGCTCACGAGCGAGACAATCTGTTTTGGCTGTTTGCAAGGCTAGGAAAGAGCAGAGCCCGAGTCTTGCTGTTTATCTGCAATGACTGCCAGGGCAAGTGAGGACCAGCAAGACAATTCCTGCCTAGCACCTTCTTTGGAGGAGAGAGAGTGCAACGTTTCATTTTAGCATTTTGGCGCTCACGAGCGAGACAAACTTCTTTGGCTGTTTGCAAGGCTAGGAAAGAGCAGAGCCCGAGTCTTGCTGTTTATCTGCAATGACTGCCAGGGCAAGTGAGGACCAGCAAGACAATTCCTGCCTAGCACCTTCCTTGGAGGAGAGAGACTGCAACGTTTCATTTTAGCATTTTGGCGCTCACGAGCGAGACAATCTGTTTTGGCTGTTTGCAAGGCTAGGAAAGAGCAGAGCCCGAGTCTTGCTGTTTATCTGCAATGACTGCCAGGGCAAGTGAGGACCAGCAAGACAATTCCTGCCTAGCACCTTCCTTGGAGGAGAGAGAGTGCAACGTTTCATTTTAGCATTTTGGCGCTCACGAGGGAGACAAACTGCTTTGGCTGTTTGCAAGGCTAGGAAAGAGCAGAGCCCGAGTCTTGCTGTTTATCTGCAATGACAGCCAGGGCAAGTGAGGACCAGCAAGACAATTCCTGCCTAGCACCTTCCTTGGAGGAGAGAGAGTGCAACGTTTCATTTTAGCATTTTGGCGTTCACGAGCGAGACAAACTGCTTTGGCTGTTTGCAAGGCTAGGAAAGAGCAGAGCCCGAGTCTTGCTGTTTATCTGCAATGACTGCCAGGGCAAGTGAGGACCAGCAAGACAATTCCTGCCTAGCACCTTCCTTGGAGGAGAGAGAGTGCAACGTTTCATTTTAGCATTTTGGCGCTCACGAGCGAGACAAACTGCTTTGGCTGTTTGCAAGGCTAGGAAAGAGCAGAGCCCGAGTCTTGCTGTTTATCTGCAATGACTGCCAGGGCACGTGAGGACCAGCAAGACAATTCCTGCCTAGCACCTTCCTTGGAGGAGAGAGACTGCAACGTTTCATTTTAGCATTTTGGCGCTCACGAGCGAGACAATCTGTTTTGGCTGTTTGCAAGGCTAGGAAAGAGCAGAGCCCGAGTCTTGCTGTTTATCTGCAATGACTGCCAGGGCAAGTGAGGACCAGCAAGACAATTCCTGCCTAGCACCTTCCTTGGAGGAGAGAGAGTGCAACGTTTCATTTTGCTTTTTGGAGTGCGAGAGAGAGAAAAAGCAGAGTGCCTGTTTGCAAGGCTAGGAAAGAGCAGAGCCCGAGTCTTACTGTTTATCTGCAATGACTGCCAGGGCAAGTGAGGACCAGCAAGACAATTCCTGCCTAGCACCTTCCTTGGAGGAGAGAGAGTGCAACGTTTCATTTTAGCATTTTGGCGCTCACGAGAGAGACAAACTGCTTTGGCTGTTTGCAAGGCTAGGAAAGAGCAGAGCCCGAGTCTTGCTGTTTATCTGCAATGACTGCCAGGGCAAGTGAGGACCAGCAAGACAATTCCTGCCTAGCACCTTCCTTGGAGGAGAGAGAGTGCAACGTTTCATTTTAGCATTTTGGCGCTCACGAGGGAGACAAACTTCTTTGGCTGTTTGCAAGGCTAGGAAAGAGCAGAGCCCGAGTCTTGCTGTTTATCTGCAATGACTGCCAGGGCAAGTGAGGACCAGCAAGACAATTCCTGCCTAGCACCTTCCTTGGAGGAGAGAGAGTGCAACGTTTCATTTTAGCATTTTGGCGCTCACGAGCGAGACAAACTTCTTCGGCTGTTTGCAAGGCTAGGAAAGAGCAGAGCCCGAGTCTTGCTGTTTATCTGCAATGACTGCCAGGGCAAGTGAGGACCAGCAAGACAATTCCTGCCTAGCACCTTCCTTGGAGGAGAGAGACTGCAACGTTTCATTTTAGCATTTTGGCGCTCACGAGCGAGACAATCTGTTTTGGCTGTTTGCAAGGCTAGGAAAGAGCAGAGCCCAAGTCTTGCTGTTTATCTGCAATGACTGCCAGGGCAAGTGAGGACCAGCAAGACAATTCCTGCCTAGCACCTTCCTTGGAGGAGAGAGAGTGCAACGTTTCATTTTAGCATTTTGGCGCTCACGAGGGAGACAAACTGCTTTGGCTGTTTGCAAGGCTAGGAAAGAGCAGAGCCCGAGTCTTACTGTTTATCTGCAATGACTGCCAGGGCAAGTGAGGACCAGCAAGACAATTCCTGCCTAGCACCTTCCTTGGAGGAGAGAGAGTGCAACGTTTCATTTTGCTTTTTGGAGTGCGAGAGAGAGAAAAAGCAGAGTGCCTGTTTGCAAGGCTAGGAAAGAGCAGAGCCCGAGTCTTGCTGTTTATCTGCAATGACTGCCAGGGCAAGTGAGGACCAGCAAGACAATTCCTGCCTAGCACCTTCCTTGGAGGAGAGAGAGTGCAACGTTTCATTTTAGCATTTTGGCGCTCACGAGGGAGACAAACTTCTTTGGCTGTTTGCAAGGCTAGGAAAGAGCAGAGCCCGAGTCTTGCTGTTTATCTGCAATGACTGCCAGGGCAAGTGAGGACCAGCAAGACAATTCCTGCCTAGCACCTTCCTTGGAGGAGAGAGAGTGCAACGTTTCATTTTAGCATTTTGGCGCTCACGAGCGAGACAAACTTCTTTGGCTGTTTGCAAGGCTAGGAAAGAGCAGAGCCCGAGTCTTGCTGTTTATCTGCAATGACTGCCAGGGCAAGTGAGGACCAGCAAGACAATTCCTGCCTAGCACCTTCCTTGGAGGAGAGAGACTGCAACGTTTCATTTTAGCATTTTGGCGCTCACGAGCGAGACAATCTGTTTTGGCTGTTTGCAAGGCTAGGAAAGAGCAGAGCCCAAGTCTTGCTGTTTATCTGCAATGACTGCCAGGGCAAGTGAGGACCAGCAAGACAATTCCTGCCTACCACCTTCCTTGGAGGAGAGAGAGTGCAACGTTTCATTTTAGCATTTTGGCGCTCACGAGGGAGACAAACTGCTTTGGCTGTTTGCAAGGCTAGGAAAGAGCAGAGCCCGAGTCTTACTGTTTATCTGCAATGACTGCCAGGGCAAGTGAGGACCAGCAAGACAATTCCTGCCTAGCACCTTCCTTGGAGGAGAGAGAGTGCAACGTTTCATTTTAGCATTTTGGCGCTCACGAGGGAGACAAACTGCTTTGGCTGTTTGCAAGGCTAGGAAAGAGCAGAGCCCGAGTCTTGCTGTTTATCTGCAATGACTGCCAGGGCAAGTGAGGACCAGCAAGACAATTCCTGCCTAGCACCTTCCTTGGAGGAGAGAGAGTGCAACGTTTCATTTCAGCATTTTGGCGCTCACGAGGGAGACAAAGTGCTTTGGCTGTTTGCAAGTCTAGGAAAGAGCAGAGCCCCAGTCTTGCTGTTTATCTGCAATGACTGCCAGGGCAAGTGAGGACCAACAAGACAATTCCTGCCTAGCACCTTCCTTGGAGGAGAGAGAGTGCAACGTTTCATTTTAGCATTTTGGCGCTCACGAGCGAGACAAACTGCTTTGGCTGTTTGCAAGGCTAGGAAAGAGCAGAGCCCGAGTCTTGCTGTTTATCTGCAATGACTGCCAGGGCAAGTGAGGACCAGCAAGACAATTCCTGCCTAGCACCTTCCTTGGAGGAGAGAGAGTGCAACGTTTCATTTTAGCATTTTGGCGCTCACGAGCGAGACAAACTGCTTTGGCTGTTTGCAAGGCTAGGAAAGAGCAGAGCCCGAGTCTTGCTGTTTATCTGCAATGACTGCCAGGGCAAGTGAGGACCAGCAAGACAATTCCTGCCTAGCACCTTCCTTGGAGGAGAGAGAGTGCAACGTTTCATTTTAGCATTTTGGCGCTCACGAGTGAGACAAACTTCTTTGGCTGTTTGCAAGGCTAGGAAAGAGCAGAGCCCGAGTCTTGCTGTTTATCTGCAATGACTGCCAGGGCAAGTGAGGACCAGCAAGACAATTCCTGCCTAGCACCTTCCTTGGAGGAGAGAGAGTGCAACGTTTCATTTTAGCATTTTGGCGCTCACGAGGGAGACAAAATGCTTTGGCTGTTTACAAGGCTAGGAAAGAGCAGAGCCCCAGTCTTGCTGTTTATCTGCAATGACTGCCAGGGCAAGTGAGGACCAGCAAGACAATTCCTGCCTAGCACCTTCCTTGGAGGAGAGAGAGTGCAACGTTTCATTTTAGCATTTTGGCGCTCACGAGGGAGACAAACTGCTTTGGCTGTTTGCAAGGCTAGGAAAGAGCAGAGCCCGAGTCTTACTGTTTATCTGCAATGACTGCCAGGGCAAGTGAGGACCAGCAAGACAATTCCTGCCTAGCACCTTCCTTGGAGGAGAGAGAGTGCAACGTTTCATTTTGCTTTTTGGAGTGCGAGAGAGAGAAAAAGCAGAGTGCCTGTTTGCAAGGCTAGGAAAGAGCAGAGCCCGAGTCTTACTGTTTATCTGCAATGACTGCCAGGGCAAGTGAGGACCAGCAAGACAATTCCTGCCTAGCACCTTCCTTGGAGGAGAGAGAGTGCAACGTTTCATTTTAGCATTTTGGCGCTCATGAGAGAGACAAACTGCTTTGGCTGTTTGCAAGGCTAGGAAAGAGCAGAGCCCGAGTCTTGCTGTTTATCTGCAATGACTGCCAGGGCAAGTGAGGACCAGCAAGACAATTCCTGCCTAGCACCTTCCTTGGAGGAGAGAGAGTGCAACGTTTCATTTTAGCATTTTGGCGCTCACGAGGGAGACAAACTTCTTTGGCTGTTTGCAAGGCTAGGAAAGAGCAGAGCCCGAGTCTTGCTGTTTATCTGCAATGACTGCCAGGGCAAGTGAGGACCAGCAAGACAATTCCTGCCTAGCACCTTCCTTGGAGGAGAGAGAGTGCAACGTTTCATTTTAGCATTTTGGCGCTCACGAGCGAGACAAACTTCTTTGGCTGTTTGCAAGGCTAGGAAAGAGCAGAGCCCGAGTCTTGCTGTTTATCTGCAATGACTGCCAGGGCAAGTGAGGACCAGCAAGACAATTCCTGCCTAGCACCTTCCTTGGAGGAGAGAGACTGCAACGTTTCATTTTAGCATTTTGGCGCTCACGAGCGAGACAATCTGTTTTGGCTGTTTGCAAGGCTAGGAAAGAGCAGAGCCCAAGTCTTGCTGTTTATCTGCAATGACTGCCAGGGCAAGTGAGGACCAGCAAGACAATTCCTGCCTACCACCTTCCTTGGAGGAGAGAGAGTGCAACGTTTCATTTTAGCATTTTGGCGCTCACGAGGGAGACAAACTGCTTTGGCTGTTTGCAAGGCTAGGAAAGAGCAGAGCCCGAGTCTTACTGTTTATCTGCAATGACTGCCAGGGCAAGTGAGGACCAGCAAGACAATTCCTGCCTAGCACCTTCCTTGGAGGAGAGAGAGTGCAACGCTTCATTTTAGCATTTTGGCGCTCACGAGGGAGACAAACTGCTTTGGCTGTTTGCAAGGCTAGGAAAGAGCAGAGCCCGAGTCTTGCTGTTTATCTGCAATGACTGCCAGGGCAAGTGAGGACCAGCAAGACAATTCCTGCCTAGCACCTTCCTTGGAGGAGAGAGAGTGCAACGTTTCATTTCAGCATTTTGGCGCTCACGAGGGAGACAAAGTGCTTTGGCTGTTTGCAAGTCTAGGAAAGAGCAGAGCCCCAGTCTTGCTGTTTATCTGCAATGACTGCCAGGGCAAGTGAGGACCAACAAGACAATTCCTGCCTAGCACCTTCCTTGGAGGAGAGAGAGTGCAACGTTTCATTTTAGCATTTTGGCGCTCACGAGCGAGACAAACTGCTTTGGCTGTTTGCAAGGCTAGGAAAGAGCAGAGCCCGAGTCTTGCTGTTTATCTGCAATGACTGCCAGGGCAAGTGAGGACCAGCAAGACAATTCCTGCCTAGCACCTTCCTTGGAGGAGAGAGAGTGCAACGTTTCATTTTAGCATTTTGGCGCTCACGAGCGAGACAAACTGCCCTGGCTGTTTGCAAGGCTAGGAAAGAGCAGAGCCCCAGTCTTTCTGTTTATCTGCAATGACTGCCAGGGCAAGTGAGGACCAGCAAGACAATTCCTGCCTAGCACCTTCCTTGGAGGAGAGAGAGTGCAACGTTTCATTTTAGCATTTTGGCGCTCACGAGCGTGACAAACTGCTTTGGCTGTTTGCAAGGCTAGGAAAGAGCAGAGCCCGAGTCTTGCTGTTTATCTGCAATGACTGCCAGGGCAAGTGAGGACCAGCAAGACAATTCCTGCCTAGCACCTTCCTTGGAGGAGAGAGAGTGCAACGTTTCATTTTAGCATTTTGGCGCTCACGAGTGAGACAAACTTCTTTGGCTGTTTGCAAGGCTAGGAAAGAGCAGAGCCCGAGTCTTGCTGTTTATCTGCAATGACTGCCAGGGCAAGTGAGGACCAGCAAGACAATTCCTGCCTAGCACCTTCCTTGGAGGAGAGAGAGTGCAACGTTTCATTTTAGCATTTTGGCGCTCACGAGGGAGACAAAATGCTTTGGCTGTTTACAAGGCTAGGAAAGAGCAGAGCCCCAGTCTTGCTGTTTATCTGCAATGTCTGCCAGGGCAAGTGAGGACCAGCAAGACAATTCCTGCCTAGCACCTTCCTTGGAGGAGAGAGAGTGCAACGTTTCATTTTAGCATTTTGGCGCTCACGAGCGAGACAAACTGCTTTGGCTGTTTGCAAGGCTAGGAAAGAGCAGAGCCCGAGTCTAGCTGTTTATCTGCAATGACTGCCAGGGCAAGTGAGGACAAGCAAGACAATTCCTGCCTAGCACCTTCCTTGGAGGAGAGAGAGTGCAACGTTTCATTTTAGCATTTTGGCGCTTACGAGCGAGACAAACTGCTTTGGCTGTTTGCAAGGCTAGGAAAGAGCAGAGCCCCAGTCTTGCTGTTTATCTGCAATGACTGCCAGGGCAAGTGAGGACCAGCAAGACAATTCCTGCCTAGCGCCTTCCTTGGAGGAGAGAGAGTGCAACGTTTCATTTTAGCATTTTGGCGCTCACGAGGGTGACAAACTGCTTTGGCTGTTTACAAGGCTAGGAAAGAGCAGAGCCCCAGTCTTGCTGTTTATCTGCAATGACTGCCAGGGCAAGTGAGGACGAGCAAGACAATTCCTGCCTAGCACCTTCCTTGGAGGAGATAGAGTGCAACGTTTCATTTTGCTTTTTGGAGTGCGAGAGAGAGAAAAAGCAGAGTGCCTGTTTGCAAGGCTAGGAAAGAGCAGAGCCCGAGTCTTACTGTTTATCTGCAATGACTGCCAGGGCAAGTGAGGACCAGCGAGACAGTTCCTGCCTAGCACCTTCCTTGGAGGAGAGAGAGTGCAACGTTTCATTTTAGCATTTTGGCGCACACGAGGGAGACAAACTTCTTTGGCTGTTTGCAAGGCTAGGAAAGAGCAGAGCCCCAGTCTTGCTGTTTATCTGCAATGACTGCCAGGGCAAGTGAGGACCAGCAAGACAATTCCTGCCTAGCACCTTCCTGGGAGGAGAGAGAGTGCAACGTTTCATTTTAGCATTTAGGCGCTCACGAGGGAGACAAACTGCTTTGGCTGTTTGCAAGGCTAGGAAAGAGCAGAGCCCCAGTCTTGCTGTTTATCTGCAATGACTGCCAGAGCAAGTGAGGACCAGCAAGACAATTCCTGCCTAGCACCTTCCTTGGAGGAGAGAGAGTGCAACGTTTCATTTTAGCATTTTGGCGCTCACGAGGGAGACAAACTGCTTTGGCTGTTTGCAACGCTAGGAAAGAGCAGAGCCCGAGTCTTGCTGTTTATCTGCAATGACTGCCAGGGCAAGTGAGGACCAGCAAGACAATTCCTGCCTAGCACCTTCCTTGGAGGAGAGAGAGTGCAACGTTTCATTTTAGCATTTTGGCGCTCACGAGCGAGACAAACTGCTTTGGCTGTTTGCAAGGCTAGGAAAGAGCAGAGCCCGAGTCTTGCTGTTTATCTGCAATGACTGCCAGGGCAAGTGAGGACCAGCAAGACAATTCCTGCCTAGCACCTTCTTTGGAGGAGAGAGAGTGCAACGTTTCATTTTAGCATTTTGGCGCTCACGAGCGAGACAAACTGCTTTGGCTGTTTGCAAGGCTAGGAAAGAGCAGAGCCCGAGTCTTGCTGTTTATCTGCAATGACTGCCAGGGCAAGTGAGGACCAGCAAGACAATTCCTGCCTAGCACCTTCCTTGGAGGAGAGAGAGTGCAACGTTTCATTTTAGCATTTTGGCGCTCACGAGCGAGACAATCTGTTTTGGCTGTTTGCAAGGCTAGGAAAGAGCAGAGCCCGAGTCTTGCTGTTTATCTGCAATGACTGCCAGGGCAAGTGAGGACCAGCAAGACAATTCCTGCCTAGCACCTTCCTTGGAGGAGAGAGAGTGCAACGTTTCATTTTAGCATTTTGGCGCTCACGAGGGAGACAAACTGCTTTGGCTGTTTGCAAGGCTAGGAAAGAGCAGAGCCCGAGTCTTGCTGTTTATCTGCAATGACAGCCAGGGCAAGTGAGGACCAGCAAGACAATTCCTGCCTAGCACCTTCCTTGGAGGAGAGAGAGTGCAACGTTTCATTTTAGCATTTTGGCGTTCACGAGCGAGACAAACTGCTTTGGCTGTTTGCAAGGCTAGGAAAGAGCAGAGCCCGAGTCTTGCTGTTTATCTGCAATGACTGCCAGGGCAAGTGAGGACCAGCAAGACAATTCCTGCCTAGCACCTTCCTTGGAGGAGAGAGAGTGCAACGTTTCATTTTAGCATTTTGGCGCTCACGAGCGAGACAAACTGCTTTGGCTGTTTGCAAGGCTAGGAAAGAGCAGAGCCCGAGTCTTGCTGTTTATCTGCAATGACTGCCAGGGCACGTGAGGACCAGCAAGACAATTCCTGCCTAGCACCTTCCTTGGAGGAGAGAGACTGCAACGTTTCATTTTAGCATTTTGGCGCTCACGAGCGAGACAATCTGTTTTGGCTGTTTGCAAGGCTAGGAAAGAGCAGAGCCCGAGTCTTGCTGTTTATCTGCAATGACTGCCAGGGCAAGTGAGGACCAGCAAGACAATTCCTGCCTAGCACCTTCCTTGGAGGAGAGAGAGTGCAACGTTTCATTTTAGCATTTTGGCGCTCACGAGGGAGACAAAATGGTTTGGCTGTTTGCAAGGCTAGGAAAGAGCAGAGCCCGAGTCTTGCTGTTTATCTGCAATGACAGCCAGGGCAAGTGAGGACCAGCAAGACAATTCCTGCCTAGCACCTTCCTTGGAGGAGAGAGAGTGCAACGTTTCATTTTAGCATTTTGGCGTTCACGAGCGAGACAAACTGCTTTGGCTGTTTGCAAGGCTAGGAAAGAGCAGAGCCCGAGTCTTGCTGTTTATCTGCAATGACTGCCAGGGCAAGTGAGGACCAGCAAGACAATTCCTGCCTAGCACCTTCCTTGGAGGAGAGAGAGTGCAACGTTTCATTTTAGCATTTTGGCGCTCACGAGCGAGACAAACTGCTTTGGCTGTTTGCAAGGCTAGGAAAGAGCAGAGCCCGAGTCTTGCTGTTTATCTGCAATGACTGCCAGGGCACGTGAGGACCAGCAAGACAATTCCTGCCTAGCACCTTCCTTGGAGGAGAGAGACTGCAACGTTTCATTTTAGCATTTTGGCGCTCACGAGCGAGACAATCTGTTTTGGCTGTTTGCAAGGCTAGGAAAGAGCAGAGCCCGAGTCTTGCTGTTTATCTGCAATGACTGCCAGGGCAAGTGAGGACCAGCAAGACAATTCCTGCCTAGCACCTTCTTTGGAGGAGAGAGAGTGCAACGTTTCATTTTAGCATTTTGGCGCTCACGAGCGAGACAAACTTCTTTGGCTGTTTGCAAGGCTAGGAAAGAGCAGAGCCCGAGTCTTGCTGTTTATCTGCAATGACTGCCAGGGCAAGTGAGGACCAGCAAGACAATTCCTGCCTAGCACCTTCCTTGGAGGAGAGAGAGTGCAACGTTTCATTTTAGCATTTTGGCGCTCACGAGCGAGACAATCTGTTTTGGCTGTTTGCAAGGCTAGGAAAGAGCAGAGCCCGAGTCTTGCTGTTTATCTGCAATGACTGCCAGGGCAAGTGAGGACCAGCAAGACAATTCCTGCCTAGCACCTTCCTTGGAGGAGAGAGAGTGCAACGTTTCATTTTAGCATTTTGGCGCTCACGAGGGAGACAAACTGCTTTGGCTGTTTGCAAGGCTAGGAAAGAGCAGAGCCCGAGTCTTGCTGTTTATCTGCAATGACAGCCAGGGCAAGTGAGGACCAGCAAGACAATTCCTGCCTAGCACCTTCCTTGGAGGAGAGAGAGTGCAACGTTTCATTTTAGCATTTTGGCGTTCACGAGCGAGACAAACTGCTTTGGCTGTTTGCAAGGCTAGGAAAGAGCAGAGCCCGAGTCTTGCTGTTTATCTGCAATGACTGCCAGGGCAAGTGAGGACCAGCAAGACAATTCCTGCCTAGCACCTTCCTTGGAGGAGAGAGAGTGCAACGTTTCATTTTAGCATTTTGGCGCTCACGAGCGAGACAAACTTCTTTGGCTGTTTGCAAGGCTAGGAAAGAGCAGAGCCCGAGTCTTGCTGTTTATCTGCAATGACTGCCAGGGCACGTGAGGACCAGCAAGACAATTCCTGCCTAGCACCTTCCTTGGAGGAGAGAGACTGCAACGTTTCATTTTAGCATTTTGGCGCTCACGAGCGAGACAATCTGTTTTGGCTGTTTGCAAGGCTAGGAAAGAGCAGAGCACAAGTCTTGCTGTTTATCTGCAATGACTGCCAGGGCAAGTGAGGACCAGCAAGACAATTCCTGCCTAGCACCTTCCTTGGAGGAGAGAGAGTGCAACGTTTCATTTTGCTTTTTGGAGTGCGAGAGAGAGAAAAAGCAGAGTGCCTGTTTGCAAGGCTAGGAAAGAGCAGAGCCCGAGTCTTACTGTTTATCTGCAATGACTGCCAGGGCAAGTGAGGACCAGCAAGACAATTCCTGCCTAGCACCTTCCTTGGAGGAGAGAGAGTGCAACGTTTCATTTTAGCATTTTGGCGCTCACGAGAGAGACAAACTGCTTTGGCTGTTTGCAAGGCTAGGAAAGAGCAGAGCCCGAGTCTTGCTGTTTATCTGCAATGACTGCCAGGGCAAGTGAGGACCAGCAAGACAATTCCTGCCTAGCACCTTCCTTGGAGGAGAGAGAGTGCAACGTTTCATTTTAGCATTTTGGCGCTCACGAGGGAGACAAACTTCTTTGGCTGTTTGCAAGGCTAGGAAAGAGCAGAGCCCGAGTCTTGCTGTTTATCTGCAATGACTGCCAGGGCAAGTGAGGACCAGCAAGACAATTCCTGCCTAGCACCTTCCTTGGAGGAGAGAGAGTGCAACGTTTCATTTTAGCATTTTGGCGCTCACGAGCGAGACAAACTTCTTTGGCTGTTTACAACGCTAGGAAAGAGCAGAGCCCCAGTCTTGCTGTTTATCTGCAATGACTGCCAGGGCAAGTGAGGACCAGAAAGACAATTCCTGCCTAGCACCTTCCTTGGAGGAGAGAGACTGCAACGTTTCATTTTAGCATTTTGGCGTCTACGAGCGAGACAATCTGTTTTGGCTGTTTGCAAGGCTAGGAAAGAGCAGAGCCCAAGTCTTGCTGTTTATCTGCAATGACTGCCAGGGCAAGTGAGGACCAGCAAGACAATTCCTGCCTAGCACCTTCCTTGGAGGAGAGAGAGTGCAACGTTTCATTTTGCTTTTTGGAGTGCGAGAGAGAGAAAAAGCAGAGTGCCTGTTTGCAAGGCTAGGAAAGAGCAGAGCCCGAGTCTTATGTTTATCTGCAATGACTGCCAGGGCAAGTGAGGACCAGCAAGACAATTCCTGCGTAGCACCTTCCTTGGAGGAGAGAGAGTGCAACGTTTCATTTTAGCATTTTGGCGCTCACGAGGGAGACAAACTGCTTTGGCTGTTTGCAAGGCTAGGAAAGAGCAGAGCCCGAGTCTTGCTGTTTATCTGCAATGACTGCCAGGGCAAGTGAGGACCAGCAAGACAATTCCTGCCTAGCACCTTCCTTGGAGGAGAGAGACTGCAACGTTTCATTTTAGCATTTTGGCGCTCACGAGCGAGACAATCTGTTTTGGCTGTTTGCAAGGCTAGGAAAGAGCAGAGCCCGAGTCTTGCTGTTTATCTGCAATGACTGCCAGGGCAAGTGAGGACCAGCAAGACAATTCCTGCCTAGCACCTTCCTTGGAGGAGAGAGAGTGCAACGTTTCATTTTAGCATTTTGGCGCTCACGAGGGAGACAAACTGCTTTGGCTGTTTACAAGGCTAGGAAAGAGCAGAGCCCGAGTCTTGCTGTTTATCTGCAATGACAGCCAGGGCAAGTGAGGACCAGCAAGACAATTCCTGCCTAGCACCTTCCTTGGAGGAGAGAGAGTGCAACGTTTCATTTTAGCATTTTGGCGCTCACGAGAGAGACAAACTGCTTCGGCTGTTTGAAAGGCTAGGAAAGAGCAGAGCCCGAGTCTTGCTGTTTATCTGCAATGACTGCCAGGGCAAGTGAGGACCAGCAAGACAATTCCTGCCTAGCACCTTCCTTGGAGGAGAGAGAGTGCAACGTTTCATTTTGCTTTTTGGAGTGCGAGAGAGAGAAAAAGCAGAGTGCCTGTTTGCAAGGCTAGGAAAGAGCAGAGCCCGAGTCTTACTGTTTATCTGCAATGACTGCCAGGGCAAGTGAGGACCAGCAAGACAATTCCTGCCTAGCACCTTCCTTGGAGGAGAGAGAGTGCAACGTTTCATTTTAGCATTTTGGCGCTCACGAGAGAGACAAACTGCTTTGGCTGTTTGCAAGGCTAGGAAAGAGCAGAGCCCGAGTCTTGCTGTTTATCTGCAATGACTGCCAGGGCAAGTGAGGACCAGCAAGACAATTCCTGCCTAGCACCTTCCTTGGAGGAGAGAGAGTGCAACGTTTCATTTTAGCATTTTGGCGCTCACGAGGGAGACAAACTTCTTTGGCTGTTTGCAAGGCTAGGAAAGAGCAGAGCCCGAGTCTTGCTGTTTATCTGCAATGACTGCCAGGGCAAGTGAGGACCAGCAAGACAATTCCTGCCTAGCACCTTCCTTGGAGGAGAGAGAGTGCAACGTTTCATTTTAGCATTTTGGCGCTCACGAGCGAGACAATCTGTTTTGGCTGTTTGCAAGGCTAGGAAAGAGCAGAGCCCAAGTCTTGCTGTTTATCTGCAATGACTGCCAGGGCAAGTGAGGACCAGCAAGACAATTCCTGCCTAGCGCCTTCCTTGGAGGAGAGAGAGTGCAACGTTTCATTTTGCTTTTTGGAGTGCGAGAGAGAGAAAAAGCAGAGTGCCTGTTTGCAAGGCTAGGAAAGAGCAGAGCCCGAGTCTTACTGTTTATCTGCAATGACTGCCAGGGCAAGTGAGGACCAGCAAGACAATTCCTGCCTAGCACCTTCCTTGGAGGAGAGAGAGTGCAACGTTTCATTTTAGCATTTTGGCGCTCACGAGAGAGACAAACTGCTTTGGCTGTTTGCAAGGCTAGGAAAGAGCAGAGCCCGAGTCTTGCTGTTTATCTGCAATGACTGCCAGGGCAAGTGAGGACCAGCAAGACAATTCCTGCCTAGCACCTTCCTTGGAGGAGAGAGAGTGCAACGTTTCATTTTAGCATTTTGGCGCTCACGAGGGAGACAAACTTCTTTGGCTGTTTGCAAGGCTAGGAAAGAGCAGAGCCCGAGTCTTGCTGTTTATCTGCAATGACTGCCAGGGCAAGTGAGGACCAGCAAGACAATTCCTGCCTAGCACCTTCCTTGGAGGAGAGAGAGTGCAACGTTTCATTTTAGCATTTTGGCGCTCACGAGCGAGACAATCTGTTTTGGCTGTTTGCAAGGCTAGGAAAGAGCAGAGCCCAAGTCTTGCTGTTTATCTGCAATGACTGCCAGGGCAAGTGAGGACCAGCAAGACAATTCCTGCCTAGCGCCTTCCTTGGAGGAGAGAGAGTGCAACGTTTCATTTTGCTTTTTGGAGTGCGAGAGAGAGAAAAAGCAGAGTGCCTGTTTGCAAGGCTAGGAAAGAGCAGAGCCCGAGTCTTGCTGTTTATCTGCAATGACTGCCAGGGCAAGTGAGGATCAGCAAGACAATTCCTGCCTAGCACCTTCCTTGGAGGAGAGAGACTGCAACGTTTCATTTTAGCATTTTGGCGCTCACGAGCGAGACAATCTGTTTTGGCTGTTTGCAAGGCTAGGAAAGAGCAGAGCCCAAGTCTTGCTGTTTATCTGCAATGACTGCCAGGGCAAGTGAGGACCAGCAAGACAATTCCTGCCTAGCACCTTCCTTGGAGGAGAGAGAGTGCAACGTTTCATTTTGCTTTTTGGAGTGCGAGAGAGAGAAAAAGCAGAGTGCCTGTTTGCAAGGCTAGGAAAGAGCAGAGCCCGAGTCTTATGTTTATCTGCAATGACTGCCAGGGCAAGTGAGGACCAGCAAGACAATTCCTGCCTAGCACCTTCCTTGGAGGAGAGAGAGTGCAACGTTTCATTTTAGCATTTTGGCGCTCACGAGGGAGACAAACTGCTTTGGCTGTTTGCAACGCTAGGAAAGAGCAGAGCCCGAGTCTTGCTGTTTATCTGCAATGACTGCCAGGGCAAGTGAGGACAAGCAAGACAATTCCTGCCTAGCACCTTCCTTGGAGGAGAGAGAGTGCAACGTTTCATTTTAGCATTTTGGCGCTCACGAGCGAGACAATCTGTTTTGGCTGTTTGCAAGGCTAGGAAAGAGCAGAGCCCGAGTCTTGCTGTTTATCTGCAATGACTGCCAGGGCAAGTGAGGACCAGCAAGACAATTCCTGCCTAGCACCTTCTTTGGAGGAGAGAGAGTGCAACGTTTCATTTTAGCATTTTGGCGCTCACGAGCGAGACAAACTTCTTTGGCTGTTTGCAAGGCTAGGAAAGAGCAGAGCCCGAGTCTTGCTGTTTATCTGCAATGACTGCCAGGGCAAGTGAGGACCAGCAAGACAATTCCTGCCTAGCACCTTCCTTGGAGGAGAGAGAGTGCAACGTTTCATTTTGCTTTTTGGAGTGCGAGAGAGAGAAAAAGCAGAGTGCCTGTTTGCAAGGCTAGGAAAGAGCAGAGCCCGAGTCTTGCTGTTTATCTGCAATGACTGCCAGGGCAAGTGAGGACCAGCAAGACAATTCCTGCCTAGCACCTTCCTTGGAGGAGAGAGAGTGCAACGTTTCATTTTAGCATTTTGCCGCTCACGAGGGAGACAAACTGCTTTGGCTGTTTGCAAGGCTAGGAAAGAGCAGAGCCCGAGTCTTGCTGTTTATCTGCAATGACTGCCAGGGCAAGTGAGGACCAGCAAGACAATTCCTGCCTAGCACCTTCCTTGGAGGAGAGAGAGTGCAACGTTTCATTTTAGCATTTTGGCGCTCACGAGCGAGACAATCTGTTTTGGCTGTTTGCAAGGCTAGGAAAGAGCAGAGCCCGAGTCTTGCTTTTTATCTGCAATGACTGCCAGGGCAAGTGAGGACAAGTAAGAAATTCCTGCCTAGCACCTTCCTTGGAGGAGAGAGAGTGCAACGTTTCATTTTAGCATTTTGGAGTGCGAGAGAGAGAAAAAGCAGAGTGCCTGTTTGCAAGGCTAGGAAAGAGCAGAGCCGCAGTCTTGCTGTTTATCTGCAATGACTGCCAGGGCAAGTGAGGACCAGCAAGACAATTCCTGCCTAGCACCTTCCTTGGAGGAGAGAGAGTGCAACGTTTCATTTTAGCATTTTGGCGCACACAAGGGAGACAAACTGCTTTGGCTGTTTGCAAGGCTAGGAAAGAGCAGAGCCCGTGTCTTGCTGTTTATCTGCAATGACTGCCAGGGCAAGTGAGGACCAGCAAGACAATTCCTGCCTAGCACCTTCCTTGGAGGAGAGAGAGTGCAACGTTTCATTTCAGCATTTTGGCGCTCACGAGGGAGACAAAGTGCTTTGACTGTTTGCAAGTCTAGGAAAGAGCAGAGCCCCAGTCTTGCTGTTTATCTGCAATGACTGCCAGGGCAAGTGAGGACCAGCAAGACAATTCCTGCCTAGCACCTTCCTTGGAGGAGAGAGAGTGCAACGTTTCATTTTAGCATTTTGGCGCTCACGAGCGAGACAAAGTTCTTTGGCTGTTTGCAAGGCTAGGAAAGAGCAGAGCCCGAGTCTTGCTGTTTATCTGCAATGACTGCCAGGGCAAGTGAGGACCAGCAAGACAATTCCTGCCTAGCACCTTCCTTGGAGGAGAGAGAGTGCAACGTTTCATTTTAGCATTTTGGCGCTCACGAGCGAGACAAACTGCTCTGGCTGTTTGCAAGGCTAGGAAAGAGCAGAGCCCCAGTCTTGCTGTTTATCTGCAATGACTGCCAGGGCAAGTGAGGACCAGCAAGACAATTCCTGCCTAGCACCTTCCTTGGAGGAGAGAGAGTGCAACGTTTCATTTCAGCATTTTGGCGCTCACGAGCGAGACAAACTGCTTTGGCTGTTTGCAAGGCTAGGAAAGAGCAGAGCCCGAGTCTTGCTGTTTATCTGCAATGACTGCCAGGGCAAGTGAGGACCAGCAAGACAATTCCTGCCTAGCACCTTCCTTGGAGGAGAGAGAGTGCAACGTTTCATTTCAGCATTTTGGCGCTCACGAGGGAGACAAAGTGCTTTGACTGTTTGCAAGTCTAGGAAAGAGCAGAGCCCCAGTCTTGCTGTTTATCTGCAATGACTGCCAGGGCAAGTGAGGACCAGCAAGACAATTCCTGCCTAGCACCTTCCTTGGAGGAGAGAGAGTGCAACGTTTCATTTTAGCATTTTGGCGCTCACGAGCGAGACAAAGTTCTTTGGCTGTTTGCAAGGCTAGGAAAGAGCAGAGCCCGAGTCTTGCTGTTTATCTGCAATGACTGCCAGGGCAAGTGAGGACCAGCAAGACAATTCCTGCCTAGCACCTTCCTTGGAGGAGAGAGAGTGCAACGTTTCATTTTAGCATTTTGGCGCTCACGAGCGAGACAAACTGCTCTGGCTGTTTGCAAGGCTAGGAAAGAGCAGAGCCCCAGTCTTGCTGTTTATCTGCAATGACTGCCAGGGCAAGTGAGGACCAGCAAGACAATTCCTGCCTAGCACCTTCCTTGGAGGAGAGAGAGTGCAACGTTTCATTTCAGCATTTTGGCGCTCACGAGCGAGACAAACTGCTTTGGCTGTTTGCAAGGCTAGGAAAGAGCAGAGCCCGAGTCTTGCTGTTTATCTGCAATGACTGCCAGGGCAAGTGAGGACCAGCAAGACAATTCCTGCCTGCCACCTTCCTTGGAGGAGAGAGAGTGCAACGTTTCATTTTAGCATTTTGGAGTGCGAGAGAGAGAAAAAGCAGAGTGCCTGTTTGCAAGGCTACGAAAGAGCAGAGCCCGAGTCTTACTGTTTATCTGCAATGACTGCCAGGGCAAGTGAGGACCAGCAAGACAATTCCTGCCTAGCACCTTCCTTGGAGGAGAGAGAGTGCAACGTTTCATTTTAGCATTTTGGCGCTCACGAGGGAGACAAACTGCTTTGGCTGTTTACAACGCTAGGAAAGAGCAGAGCCCCAGTCTTGCTGTTTATCTGCAATGACTGCCAGGGCAAGTGAGGACCAGCAAGACAATTCCTGCCTAGCACCTTCCTTGGAGGGGAGAGAGTGCAACGTTTCATTTCAGCATTTTGGCGCTCACGAGGGAGACAAAGTGCTTTGGCTGTTTGCAAGTCTAGGAAAGAGCAGAGCCCCAGTCTTGCTGTTTATCTGCAATGACTGCCAGGGCAAGTGAGGACCAGCAAGACAATTCCTGCCTAGCACCTTCCTTGGAGGAGAGAGAGTGCAACGTTTCATTTTAGCATTTTGGCGCTCACGAGCGAGACAAAGTTCTTTGGCTGTTTGCAAGGCTAGGAAAGAGCAGAGCCCGATTCTTGCTGTTTATCTGCAATGACTGCCAGGGCAAGTGAGGACCAGCAAGACAATTCCTGCCTAGCACCTTCCTTGGAGGAGAGAGAGTGCAACGTTTCATTTTAGCATTTTGGCGCTCACGAGAGAGACAAACTGCTTTGGCTGTTTGCAATGCTAGGAAAGAGCAGAGCCCCAGTCTTGCTGTTTATCTGCAATGACTGCCAGGGCAAGTGAGGACCAGCAAGACAATTCCTGCCTAGCACCTTCCTTGGAGGAGAGAGAGTGCAACGTTTCATTTTAGCATTTTGGCGCTCACGAGGGAGACAAACTGATCTGGCTGTTTGCAACGCTAGGAAAGAGCAGAGCCCCAGTCTTGCTGTTTATCTGCAATGACTGCCAGGGCAAGTGAGGACCAGCAAGACAATTCCTGCCTAGCACCTTCCTTGGAGGAGAGAGAGTGCAACGTTTCATTTTAGCATTTTGGCGCTCACGAGGGAGACAAACTGCTTTGGCTGTTTGCAACGCTAGGAAAGAGCAGAGCCCCAGTCTTTCTGTTTATCTGCAATGACTGCCAGGGTAAGTGAGGACCAGCAAGACAATTCCTGCCTAGCACCTTCCTTGGAGGAGAGAGAGTGCAACGTTTCATTTTAGCATTTTGGCGCTCACGAGAGAGACAAACTGCTTTGGCTGTTTGCAATGCTAGGAAAGAGCAGAGCCCCAGTCTTGCTGTTTATCTGCAATGACTGCCAGGGCAAGTGAGGACCAGCAAGACAATTCCTGCCTAGCACCTTCCTTGGAGGAGAGAGAGTGCAACGTTTCATTTTAGCATTTTGGCGCTCACGAGGGAGACAAACTGCTTTGGCTGTTTGCAACGCTAGGAAAGAGCAGAGCCCCAGTCTTTCTGTTTATCTGCAATGACTGCCAGGGTAAGTGAGGACCAGCAAGACAATTCCTGCCTAGCACCTTCCTTGGAGGAGAGAGAGTGCAACGTTTCATTTTAGCATTTTGGAGTGCGAGAGAGAGAAAAAGCAGAGTGCCTGTTTGCAAGGCTACGAAAGAGCAGAGCCCGAGTCTTACTGTTTATCTGCAATGACTGCCAGGGCAAGTGAGGACCAGCAAGACAATTCCTGCCTAGCACCTTCCTTGGAGGAGAGAGAGTGCAACGTTTCATTTTAGCATTTTGGCGCTCACGAGGGAGACAAACTGCTTTGGCTGTTTGCAAGGCTAGGAAAGAGCAGAGCCCCAGTCTTGCTGTTTATCTGCAATGACTGCCAGGGCAAGTGAGGACCAGCAAGACAATTCCTGCCTAGCACCTTCCTTGGAGGAGAGAGAGTGCAACGTTTCATTTCAGCATTTTGGCGCTCACGAGGGAGACAAAGTGCTTTGGCTGTTTGCAAGTCTAGGAAAGAACAGAGCCCCAGTCTTGCTGTTTATCTGCAATGACTGCCAGGGCAAGTGAGGACCAGCAAGACAATTCCTGCCTAGCACCTTCCTTGGAGGAGAGAGAGTGCAACGTTTCATTTTAGCATTTTGGCGCTCACGAGCGAGACAAAGTTCTTTGGCTGTTTGCAAGGCTAGGAAAGAGCAGAGCCCGATTCTTGCTGTTTATCTGCAATGACTGCCAGGGCAAGTGAGGACCAGCAAGACAATTCCTGCCTAGCACCTTCCTTGGAGGAGAGAGAGTGCAACGTTTCATTTTAGCATTTTGGCGCTCACGAGAGAGACAAACTGCTTTGGCTGTTTGCAATGCTAGGAAAGAGCAGAGCCCCAGTCTTGCTGTTTATCTGCAATGACTGCCAGGGCAAGTGAGGACCAGCAAGACAATTCCTGCCTAGCACCTTCCTTGGAGGAGAGAGAGTGCAACGTTTCATTTTAGCATTTTGGCGCTCACGAGGGAGACAAACTGCTTTGGCTGTTTGCAACGCTAGGAAAGAGCAGAGCCCCAGTCTTTCTGTTTATCTGCAATGACTGCCAGGGTAAGTGAGGACCAGCAAGACAATTCCTGCCTAGCACCTTCCTTGGAGGAGAGAGAGTGCAACGTTTCATTTTAGCATTTTGGCGTTCACGAGGGAGACAAACTGCTTTGGCTGTTTGCAACGCTAGAAAAGAGCAGAGCCCCAGTCTTTCTGTTTATCTGCAATGACTGCCAGGGTAAGTGAGGACCAGCAAGACAATTCCTGCCTAGCACCTTCCTTGGAGGAGAGAGAGTGCAACGTTTCATTTTAGCATTTTGGCGCTCACGAGCGAGACAAACTGCTTTGGCTGTTTGCAAGGCTAGGAAAGAGCAGAGCCCGAGTCTTACTGTTTATCTGCAATGACTGCCAGGGCAAGTGAGGACCAGCAAGACAATTCCTGCCTAGCACCTTCCTTGGAGGAGAGAGAGTGCAACGTTTCATTTTAGCATTTTGGCGCTCACGAGCGAGACAAACTGCTCTGGCTGTTTGCAAGGCTAGGAAAGAGCAGAGCCCGAGTCTTGCTGTTTATCTGCAATGACTGCCAGGGCAAGTGAGGACCAGCAAGACAATTCCTGCCTAGCACCTTCCTTGGAGGAGAGAGAGTGCAACGTTTCATTTCAGCATTTTGGCGCTCACGAGGGAGACAAAGTGCTTTGGCTGTTTGCAAGTCTAGGAAAGAGCAGAGCCCGAGTCTTGCTGTTTATCTGCAATGACTGCCAGGGCAAGTGAGGACCAGCAAGACAATTCCTGCCTAGCACCTTCCTTGGAGGAGAGAGAGTGCAACGTTTCATTTTGCTTTTTGGAGTGCGAGAGAGAGAAAAAGCAGAGTGCCTGTTTGCAAGGCTAGGAAAGAGCAGAGCCCGAGTTTTACTGTTTATCTGCAATGACTGCCAGGGCAAGTGAGGACCAGCAAGACAATTCCTGCCTAGCGCCTTCCTTGGAGGAGAGAGAGTGCAACGTTTCATTTTAGCATTTTGCCGCTCACGAGGGAGACAAACTGCTTTGGCTGTTTGCAAGGCTAGGAAAGAGCAGAGCCCGAGTCTTGCTGTTTATCTGCAATGACTGCCAGGGCAAGTGAGGACCAGCAAGACAATTCCTGCCTAGCACCTTCCTTGGAGGAGAGAGAGTGCAACGTTTCATTTTAGCATTTTGGCGCTCACGAGCGAGACAATCTGTTTTGGCTGTTTGCAAGGCTAGGAAAGAGCAGAGCCCGAGTCTTGCTTTTTATCTGCAATGACTGCCAGGGCAAGTGAGGACAAGTAAGAAATTCCTGCCTAGCACCTTCCTTGGAGGAGAGAGAGTGCAACGTTTCATTTTAGCATTTTGGAGTGCGAGAGAGAGAAAAAGCAGAGTGCCTGTTTGCAAGGCTACGAAAGAGCAGAGCCCCAGTCTTACTGTTTATCTGCAATGACTGCCAGGGCAAGTGAGGACCAGCAAGACAATTCCTGCCTAGCACCTTCCTTGGAGGAGAGAGAGTGCAACGTTTCATTTCAGCATTTTGGCGCTCACGAGGGAGACAAAGTGCTTTGACTGTTTGCAAGTCTAGGAAAGAGCAGAGCCCCAGTCTTGCTGTTTATCTGCAATGACTGCCAGGGCAAGTGAGGACCAGCAAGACAATTCCTGCCTAGCACCTTCCTTGGAGGAGAGAGAGTGCAACGTTTCATTTTAGCATTTTGCCGCTCACGAGCGAGACAAAGTTCTTTGGCTGTTTGCAAGGCTAGGAAAGAGCAGAGCCCGAGTCTTGCTGTTTATCTGCAATGACTGCCAGGGCAAGTGAGGACCAGCAAGACAATTCCTGCCTAGCACCTTCCTTGGAGGAGAGAGAGTGCAACGTTTCATTTTAGCATTTTGGCGCTCACGAGCGAGAAAAACTGCTCTGGCTGTTTGCAAGGCTAGGAAAGAGCAGAGCCCCAGTCTTGCTGTTTATCTGCAATGACTGCCAGGGCAAGTGAGGACCAGCAAGACAATTCCTGCCTAGCACCTTCCTTGGAGGAGAGAGAGTGCAACGTTTCATTTCAGCATTTTGGCGCTCACGAGCGAGACAAACTGCTTTGGCTGTTTGCAAGGCTAGGAAAGAGCAGAGCCCGAGTCTTGCTGTTTATCTGCAATGACTGCCAGGGCAAGTGAGGACCAGCAAGACAATTCCTGCCTGCCACCTTCCTTGGAGGAGAGAGAGTGCAACGTTTCATTTTAGCATTTTGGAGTGCGAGAGAGAGAAAAAGCAGAGTGCCTGTTTGCAAGGCTACGAAAGAGCAGAGCCCGAGTCTTACTGTTTATCTGCAATGACTGCCAGGGCAAGTGAGGACCAGCAAGACAATTCCTGCCTAGCACCTTCCTTGGAGGAGAGAGAGTGCAACGTTTCATTTTAGCATTTTGGCGCTCACGAGGGAGACAAACTGCTTTGGCTGTTTACAACGCTAGGAAAGAGCAGAGCCCCAGTCTTGCTGTTTATCTGCAATGACTGCCAGGGCAAGTGAGGACCAGCAAGACAATTCCTGCCTAGCACCTTCCTTGGAGGAGAGAGAGCAACGTTTCATTTCAGCATTTTGGCGCTCACGAGGGAGACAAAGTGCTTTGGCTGTTTGCAAGTCTAGGAAAGAGCAGAGCCCCAGTCTTGCTGTTTATCTGCAATGACTGCCAGGGCAAGTGAGGACCAGCAAGACAATTCCTGCCTAGCACCTTCCTTGGAGGAGAGAGAGTGCAACGTTTCATTTTAGCATTTTGGCGCTCACGAGCGAGACAAAGTTCTTTGGCTGTTTGCAAGGCTAGGAAAGAGCAGAGCCCGAGTCTTGCTGTTTATCTGCAATGACTGCCAGGGCAAGTGAGGACCAGCAAGACAATTCCTGCCTAGCACCTTCCTTGGAGGAGAGAGAGTGCAACGTTTCATTTTAGCATTTTGGCGCTCACGAGAGAGACAAACTGCTTTGGCTGTTTGCAATGCTAGGAAAGAGCAGAGCCCCAGTCTTGCTGTTTATCTGCAATGACTGCCAGGGCAAGTGAGGACCAGCAAGACAATTCCTGCCTAGCACCTTCCTTGGAGGAGAGAGAGTGCAACGTTTCATTTTAGCATTTTGGCGCTCACGAGGGAGACAAACTGATCTGGATGTTTGCAAGGCTAGGAAAGAGCAGAGCCCCAGTCTTGCTGTTTATCTGCAATGACTGCCAGGGCAAGTGAGGACCAGCAAGACAATTCCTGCCTAGCACCTTCCTTGGAGGAGAGAGAGTGCAACGTTTCATTTTAGCATTTTGGCGCTCACGAGGGAGACAAACTGCTTTGGCTGTTTGCAACGCTAGGAAAGAGCAGAGCCCCAGTCTTTCTGTTTATCTGCAATGACTGCCAGGGTAAGTGAGGACCAGCAAGACAATTCCTGCCTAGCACCTTCCTTGGAGGAGAGAGAGTGCAACGTTTCATTTAAGCATTTTGGCGCTCACGAGAGAGACAAACTGCTTTGGCTGTTTGCAATGCTAGGAAAGAGCAGAGCCCCAGTCTTGCTGTTTATCTGCAATGACTGCCAGGGCAAGTGAGGACCAGCAAGACAATTCCTGCCTAGCACCTTCCTTGGAGGAGAGAGACTGCAACGTTTCATTTTAGCATTTTGGCGCTCACGAGCGAGACAAAGTTCTTTGGCTGTTTGCAAGGCTAGGAAAGAGCAGAGCCCGAGTCTTGCTGTTTATCTGCAATGACTGCCAGGGCAAGTGAGGACCAGCAAGACAATTCCTGCCTAGCACCTTCCTTGGAGGAGAGAGAGTGCAACGTTTCATTTTAGCATTTTGGCGCTCACGAGGGAGACAAAATGCTTTGGCTGTTTGCAAGGCTAGGAAAGAGCAGAGCCCCAGTCTTGCTGTTTATCTGCAATGTCTGCCAGGGCAAGTGAGGACCAGCAAGACAATTCCTGCCTAGCACCTTCCTTGGAGGAGAGAGAGTGCAACGTTTCATTTTAGCATTTTGGCGCTCACGAGCGAGACAAACTGCTTTGGCTGTTTGCAAGGCTAGGAAAGAGCAGAGCCCGAGTCTAGCTGTTTATCTGCAATGACTGCCAGGGCAAGTGAGGACAAGCAAGACAATTCCTGCCTAGCACCTTCCTTGGAGGAGAGAGAGTGCAACGTTTCATTTTAGCATTTTGGCGCTCACGAGCGAGACAAACTGCTTTGGCTGTTTGCAAGGCTAGGAAAGAGCAGAGCCCCAGTCTTGCTGTTTATCTGCAATGACTGCCAGGGCAAGTGAGGACCAGCAAGACAATTCCTGCCTAGCGCCTTCCTTGGAGGAGAGAGAGTGCAACGTTTCATTTTAGCATTTTGGCGCTCACGAGGGTGACAAACTGCTTTGGCTGTTTGCAAGGCTAGGAAAGAGCAGAGCCCCAGTCTTGCTGTTTATCTGCAATGACTGCCAGGGCAAGTGAGGACGAGCAAGACAATTCCTGCCTAGCACCTTCCTTGGAGGAGATAGAGTGCAACGTTTCATTTTGCTTTTTGGAGTGCGAGAGAGAGAAAAAGCAGAGTGCCTGTTTGCAAGGCTAGGAAAGAGCAGAGCCCGAGTCTTACTGTTTATCTGCAATGACTGCCAGGGCAAGTGAGGACCAGCAAGACAATTCCTGCCTAGCACCTTCCTTGGAGGAGAGAGAGTGCAACGTTTCATTTTAGCATTTTGGCGCACACGAGGGAGACAAACTTCTTTGGCTGTTTGCAAGGCTAGGAAAGAGCAGAGCCCCAGTCTTGCTGTTTATCTGCAATGACTGCCAGGGCAAGTGAGGACCAGCAAGACAATTCCTGCCTAGCACCTTCCTGGGAGGAGAGAGAGTGCAACGTTTCATTTTAGCATTTAGGCGCTCACGAGGGAGACAAACTGCTTTGGCTGTTTGCAAGGCTAGGAAAGAGCAGAGCCCCAGTCTTGCTGTTTATCTGCAATGACTGCCAGAGCAAGTGAGGACCAGCAAGACAATTCCTGCCTAGCACCTTCCTTGGAGGAGAGAGAGTGCAACGTTTCATTTTAGCATTTTGGCGCTCACGAGCGAGACAATCTGTTTTGGCTGTTTGCAAGGCTAGGAAAGAGCAGAGCCCGAGTCTTGCTGTTTATCTGCAATGACTGCCAGGGCAAGTGAGGACCAGCAAGACAATTCCTGCCTAGCACCTTCTTTGGAGGAGAGAGAGTGCAACGTTTCATTTTAGCATTTTGGCGCTCACGAGCGAGACAAACTTCTTTGGCTGTTTGCAAGGCTAGGAAAGAGCAGAGCCCGAGTCTTGCTGTTTATCTGCAATGACTGCCAGGGCAAGTGAGGACCAGCAAGACAATTCCTGCCTAGCACCTTCCTTGGAGGAGAGAGAGTGCAACGTTTCATTTTAGCATTTTGGCGCTCACGAGCGAGACAATCTGTTTTGGCTGTTTGCAAGGCTAGGAAAGAGCAGAGCCCGAGTCTTGCTGTTTATCTGCAATGACTGCCAGGGCAAGTGAGGACCAGCAAGACAATTCCTGCCTAGCACCTTCCTTGGAGGAGAGAGAGTTCAACGTTTCATTTTAGCATTTTGGCGCTCACGAGAGAGACAAACTGCTTTGGCTGTTTGCAAGGCTAGGAAAGAGCAGAGCCTGAGTCTTGCTGTTTATCTGCAATGACAGCCAGGGCAAGTGAGGACCAGCAAGACAATTCCTGCCTAGCACCTTCCTTGGAGGAGAGAGAGTGCAACGTTTCATTTTAGCATTTTGGCGTTCACGAGCGAGACAAACTGCTTTGGCTGTTTGCAAGGCTAGGAAAGAGCAGAGCCCGAGTCTTGCTGTTTATCTGCAATGACTGCCAGGGCAAGTGAGGACCAGCAAGACAATTCCTGCCTAGCACCTTCCTTGGAGGAGAGAGAGTGCAACGTTTCATTTTAGCATTTTGGCGCTCACGAGCGAGACAAACTTCTTTGGCTGTTTGCAAGGCTAGGAAAGAGCAGAGCCCGAGTCTTGCTGTTTATCTGCAATGACTGCCAGGGCAAGTGAGGACCAGCAAGACAATTCCTGCCTGCCACCTTCCTTGGAGGAGAGAGAGTGCAACGTTTCATTTTGCTTTTTGGAGTGCGAGAGAGAGAAAAAGCAGAGTGCCTGTTTGCAAGGCTAGGAAAGAGCAGAGCCCGAGTCTTACTGTTTATCTGCAATGACTGCCAGGGCAAGTGAGGACCAGCAAGACAATTCCTGCCTAGCACCTTCCTTGGAGGAGAGAGAGTGCAACGTTTCATTTTAGCATTTTGGCGCTCACGAGAGAGACAAACTGCTTTGGCTGTTTGCAAGGCTAGGAAAGAGCAGAGCCCGAGTCTTGCTGTTTATCTGCAATGACTGCCAGGGCAAGTGAGGACCAGCAAGACAATTCCTGCCTAGCACCTTCCTTGGAGGAGAGAGAGTGCAACGTTTCATTTTAGCATTTTGGCGCTCACGAGGGAGACAAACTTCTTTGGCTGTTTGCAAGGCTAGGAAAGAGCAGAGCCCGAGTCTTGCTGTTTATCTGCAATGACTGCCAGGGCAAGTGAGGACCAGCAAGACAATTCCTGCCTAGCACCTTCCTTGGAGGAGAGAGAGTGCAACGTTTCATTTTAGCATTTTGGCGCTCACGAGCGAGACAAACTTCTTTGGCTGTTTGCAAGGCTAGGAAAGAGCAGAGCCCGAGTCTTGCTGTTTATCTGCAATGACTGCCAGGGCAAGTGAGGACCAGCAAGACAATTCCTGCCTAGCACCTTCCTTGGAGGAGAGAGACTGCAACGTTTCATTTTAGCATTTTGGCGCTCACGAGCGAGACAATCTGTTTTGGCTGTTTGCAAGGCTAGGAAAGAGCAGAGCCCAAGTCTTGCTGTTTATCTGCAATGACTGCCAGGGCAAGTGAGGACCAGCAAGACAATTCCTGCCTAGCACCTTCCTTGGAGGAGAGAGAGTGCAACGTTTCATTTTAGCATTTTGGCGCTCACGAGGGAGACAAACTGCTTTGGCTGTTTGCAAGGCTAGGAAAGAGCAGAGCCCGAGTCTTGCTGTTTATCTGCAATGACTGCCAGGGCAAGTGAGGACCAGCAAGACAATTCCTGCCTAGCACCTTCCTTGGAGGAGAGAGAGTGCAACGTTTCATTTCAGCATTTTGGCGCTCACGAGGGAGACAAAGTGCTTTGGCTGTTTGCAAGTCTAGGAAAGAGCAGAGCCCCAGTCTTGCTGTTTATCTGCAATGACTGCCAGGGCAAGTGAGGACCAACAAGACAATTCCTGCCTAGCACCTTCCTTGGAGGAGAGAGAGTGCAACGTTTCATTTTAGCATTTTGGCGCTCACGAGCGAGACAAACTGCTTTGGCTGTTTGCAAGGCTAGGAAAGAGCAGAGCCCGAGTCTTGCTGTTTATCTGCAATGACTGCCAGGGCAAGTGAGGACCAGCAAGACAATTCCTGCCTAGCACCTTCCTTGGAGGAGAGAGAGTGCAACGTTTCATTTTAGCATTTTGGCGCTCACGAGCGAGACAAACTGCCCTGGCTGTTTGCAAGGCTAGGAAAGAGCAGAGCCGCAGTCTTGCTGTTTATCTGCAATGACTGCCAGGGCAAGTGAGGACCAGCAAGACAATTCCTGCCTAGCACCTTCCTTGGAGGAGAGAGAGTGCAACGTTTCATTTTAGCATTTTGGCGCTCACGAGCGAGACAAACTGCTATGGCTGTTTGCAAGGCTAGGAAAGAGCAGAGCCCCAGTCTTTCTGTTTATCTGCAATGACTGCCAGGGCAAGTGAGGACCAGCAAGACAATTCCTGCCTAGCACCTTCCTTGGAGGAGAGAGAGTGCAACGTTTCATTTTAGCATTTTGGCGCTCACGAGCGTGACAAACTGCTTTGGCTGTTTGCAAGGCTAGGAAAGAGCAGAGCCCGAGTCTTGCTGTTTATCTGCAATGACTGCCAGGGCAAGTGAGGACCAGCAAGACAATTCCTGCCTAGCACCTTCCTTGGAGGAGAGAGAGTGCAACGTTTCATTTTAGCATTTTGGCGCTCACGAGTGAGACAAACTTCTTTGGCTGTTTGCAAGGCTAGGAAAGAGCAGAGCCCGAGTCTTGCTGTTTATCTGCAATGACTGCCAGGGCAAGTGAGGACCAGCAAGACAATTCCTGCCTAGCACCTTCCTTGGAGGAGAGAGAGTGCAACGTTTCATTTTAGCATTTTGGCGCTCACGAGGGAGACAAAATGCTTTGGCTGTTTACAAGGCTAGGAAAGAGCAGAGCCCCAGTCTTGCTGTTTATCTGCAATGTCTGCCAGGGCAAGTGAGGACCAGCAAGACAATTCCTGCCTAGCACCTTTCTTGGAGGAGAGAGAGTGCAACGTTTCATTTTAGCATTTTGGCGCTCACGAGCGAGACAAACTGCTTTGGCTGTTAGCAAGGCTAGGAAAGAGCAGAGCCCGAGTCTAGCTGTTTATCTGCAATGACTGCCAGGGCAAGTGAGGACAAGCAAGACAATTCCTGCCTAGCACCTTCCTTGGAGGAGAGAGAGTGCAACGTTTCATTTTAGCATTTTGGCGCTCACGAGGGTGACAAACTGCTTTGGCTGTTTACAAGGCTAGGAAAGAGCAGAGCCCCAGTCTTGCTGTTTATCTGCAATGACTGCCAGGGCAAGTGAGGACGAGCAAGACAATTCCTGCCTAGCACCTTCCTTGGAGGAGATAGAGTGCAACGTTTCATTTTGCTTTTTGGAGTGCGAGAGAGAGAAAAAGCAGAGTGCCTGTTTGCAAGGCTAGGAAAGAGCAGAGCCCGAGTCTTACTGTTTATCTGCAATGACTGCCAGGGCAAGTGAGGACCAGCAAGACAATTCCTGCCTAGCACCTTCCTTGGAGGAGAGAGAGTGCAACGTTTCATTTTAGCATTTTGGCGCACACGAGGGAGACAAACTTCTTTGGCTGTTTGCAAGGCTAGGAAAGAGCAGAGCCCCAGTCTTGCTGTTTATCTGCAATGACTGCCAGGGCAAGTGAGGACCAGCAAGACAATTCCTGCCTAGCACCTTCCTGGGAGGAGAGAGAGTGCAACCTTTCATTTTAGCATTTAGGCGCTCACGAGGGAGACAAACTGCTTTGGCTGTTTGCAAGGCTAGGAAAGAGCAGAGCCCCAGTCTTGCTGTTTATCTGCAATGACTGCCAGAGCAAGTGAGGACCTGCAAGACAATTCCTGCCTAGCACCTTCCTTGGAGGAGAGAGAGTGCAACGTTTCATTTTAGCATTTTGGCGCTCACGAGGGAGACAAACTGCTTTGGCTGTTTGCAACGCTAGGAAAGAGCAGAGCCCGAGTCTTGCTGTTTATCTGCAATGACTGCCAGGGCAAGTGAGGACCAGCAAGACAATTCCTGCCTAGCACCTTCCTTGGAGGAGAGAGAGTGCAACGTTTCATTTTAGCATTTTGGCGCTCACGAGCGAGACAATCTGTTTTGGCTGTTTGCAAGGCTAGGAAAGAGCAGAGCCCCAGTCTTGCTGTTTATCTGCAATGACTGCCAGGGCAAGTGAGGACCAGCAAGACAATTCCTGCCTAGCACCTTCTTTGGAGGAGAGAGAGTGCAACGTTTCATTTTAGCATTTTGGCGCTCACGAGCGAGACAAACTTCTTTGGCTGTTTGCAAGGCTAGGAAAGAGCAGAGCCCGAGTCTTGCTGTTTATCTGCAATGACTGCCAGGGCAAGTGAGGACCAGCAAGACAATTCCTGCCTAGCACCTTCCTTGGAGGAGAGAGAGTGCAACGTTTCATTTTAGCATTTTGGCGCTCACGAGCGAGACAATCTGTTTTGGCTGTTTGCAAGGCTAGGAAAGAGCAGAGCCCGAGTCTTGCTGTTTATCTGCAATGACTGCCAGGGCAAGTGAGGACCAGCAAGACAATTCCTGCCTAGCACCTTCCTTGGAGGAGAGAGAGTGCAACGTTTCATTTTAGCATTTTGGCGCTCACGAGGGAGACAAACTGCTTTGGCTGTTTGCAAGGCTAGGAAAGAGCAGAGCCCGAGTCTTGCTGTTTATCTGCAATGACAGCCAGGGCAAGTGAGGACCAGCAAGACAATTCCTGCCTAGCACCTTCCTTGGAGGAGAGAGAGTGCAACGTTTCATTTTAGCATTTTGGCGCTCACGAGCGAGACAATCTGTTTTGGCTGTTTGCAAGGCTAGGAAAGAGCAGAGCCCGAGTCTTGCTGTTTATCTGCAATGACTGCCAGGGCAAGTGAGGACCAGCAAGACAATTCCTGCCTAGCACCTTCTTTGGAGGAGAGAGAGTGCAACGTTTCATTTTGCTTTTTGGAGTGCGAGAGAGAGAAAAAGCAGAGTGCCTGTTTGCAAGGCTAGGAAAGAGCAGAGCCCGAGTCTTACTGTTTATCTGCAATGACTGCCAGGGCAAGTGAGGACCAGCAAGACAATTCCTGCCTAGCACCTTCCTTGGAGGAGAGAGAGTGCAACGTTTCATTTTAGCATTTTGGCGCTCACGAGAGAGACAAACTGCTTTGGCTGTTTGCAAGGCTAGGAAAGAGCAGAGCCCCAGTCTTGCTGTTTATCTGCAATGACTGCCAGGGCAAGTGAGGACCAGCAAGACAATTCCTGCCTAGCACCTTCCTTGGAGGAGAGAGAGTGCAACGTTTCATTTTAGCATTTTGGCGCTCACGAGGGAGACAAACTGCTTTGGCTGTTTGCAAGGCTAGGAAAGAGCAGAGCCCGAGTCTTGCTGTTTATCTGCAATGACTGCCAGGGCAAGTGAGGACCAGCAAGACAATTCCTGCCTAGCACCTTCCTTGGAGGAGAGAGAGTGCAACGTTTCATTTTAGCATTTTGGCGCTCACGAGGGAGACAAACTTCTTTGGCTGTTTGCAAGGCTAGGAAAGAGCAGAGCCCGAGTCTTGCTGTTTATCAGCAATGACTGCCAGGGCAAGTGAGGACCAGCAAGACAATTCCTGCCTAGCACCTTCCTTGGAGGAGAGAGACTGCAACGTTTCATTTTAGCATTTTGGCGCTCACGAGCGAGACAATCTGTTTTGGCTGTTTGCAAGGCTAGGAAAGAGCAGAGCCCAAGTCTTGCTGTTTATCTGCAATGACTGCCAGGGCAAGTGAGGACCAGCAAGACAATTCCTGCCTAGCACCTTCCTTGGAGGAGAGAGAGTGCAACGTTTCATTTTGCTTTTTGGAGTGCGAGAGAGAGAAAAAGCAGAGTGCCTGTTTGCAAGGCTAGGAAAGAGCAGAGCCCGAGTCTTATGTTTATCTGCAATGACTGCCAGGGCAAGTGAGGACCAGCAAGACAATTCCTGCCTAGCACCTTCCTTGGAGGAGAGAGAGTGCAACGTTTCATTTTAGCATTTTGGCGCTCACGAGGGAGACAAACTGCTTTGGCTGTTTGCAAGGCTAGGAAAGAGCAGAGCCCGAGTCTTGCTGTTTATCTGCAATGACTGCCAGGGCAAGTGAGGACCAGCAAGACAATTCCTGCCTAGCACCTTCCTTGGAGGAGAGAGACTGCAACGTTTCATTTTAGCATTTTGGCGCTCACGAGCGAGACAATCTGTTTTGGCTGTTTGCAAGGCTAGGAAAGAGCAGAGCCCGAGTCTTGCTGTTTATCTGCAATGACTGCCAGGGCAAGTGAGGACCAGCAAGACAATTCCTGCCTAGCACCTTCCTTGGAGGAGAGAGAGTGCAACGTTTCATTTTAGCATTTTGGCGCTCACGAGGGAGACAAACTGCTTTGGCTGTTTACAAGGCTAGGAAAGAGCAGAGCCCGAGTCTTGCTGTTTATCTGCAATGACAGCCAGGGCAAGTGAGGACCAGCAAGACAATTCCTGCCTAGCACCTCCCTTGGAGGAGAGAGAGTGCAACGTTTCATTTTAGCATTTTGGCGCTCACGAGAGAGACAAACTGCTTTGGCTGTTTGCAAGGCTAGGAAAGAGCAGAGCCCGAGTCTTGCTGTTTATCTGCAATGACTGCCAGGGCAAGTGAGGACCAGCAAGACAATTCCTGCCTAGCACCTTCCTTGGAGGAGAGAGAGTGCAACGTTTCATTTTGCTTTTTCGAGTGCGAGAGAGAGAAAAAGCAGAGTGCCTGTTTGCAAGGCTAGGAAAGAGCAGAGCCCGAGTCTTACTGTTTATCTGCCATGACTGCCAGGGCAAGTGAGGACCAGCAAGACAATTCCTGCCTAGCACCTTCCTTGGAGGAGAGAGAGTGCAACGTTTCATTTTAGCATTTTGGCGCTCACGAGAGAGACAAACTGCTTTGGCTGTTTGCAAGGCTAGGAAAGAGCAGAGCCCGAGTCTTGCTGTTTATCTGCAATGACTGCCAGGGCAAGTGAGGACCAGCAAGACAATTCCTGCCTAGCACCTTCCTTGGAGGAGAGAGAGTGCAACGTTTCATTTTAGCATTTTGGCGCTCACGAGGGAGACAAACTTCTTTGGCTGTTTGCAAGGCTAGGAAAGAGCAGAGCCCGAGTCTTGCTGTTTATCTGCAATGACTGCCAGGGCAAGTGAGGACCAGCAAGACAATTCCTGCCTAGCACCTTCCTTGGAGGAGAGAGAGTGCAACGTTTCATTTTAGCATTTTGGCGCTCACGAGCGAGACAATCTGTTTTGGCTGTTTGCAAGGCTAGGAAAGAGCAGAGCCCAAGTCTTGCTGTTTATCTGCAATGACTGCCAGGGCAAGTGAGGACCAGCAAGACAATTCCTGCCTAGCGCCTTCCTTGGAGGAGAGAGAGTGCAACGTTTCATTTTGCTTTTTGGAGTGCGAGAGAGAGAAAAAGCAGAGTGCCTGTTTGCAAGGCTAGGAAAGAGCAGAGCCCGAGTCTTGCTGTTTATCTGCAATGACTGCCAGGGCAAGTGAGGACCAGCAAGACAATTCCTGCCTAGCACCTTCCTTGGAGGAGAGAGACTGCAACGTTTCATTTTAGCATTTTGGCGCTCACGAGCGAGACAATCTGTTTTGGCTGTTTGCAAGGCTAGGAAAGAGCAGAGCCCAAGTCTTGCTGTTTATCTGCAATGACTGCCAGGGCAAGTGAGGACCAGCAAGACAATTCCTGCCTAGCACCTTCCTTGGAGGAGAGAGAGTGCAACGTTTCATTTAGCTTTTTGGAGTGCGAGAGAGAGAAAAAGCAGAGTGCCTGTTTGCAAGGCTAGGAAAGAGCAGAGCCCGAGTCTTATGTTTATCTGCAATGACTGCCAGGGCAAGTGAGGACCAGCAAGACAATTCCTGCCTAGCACCTTCCTTGGAGGAGAGAGAGTGCAACGTTTCATTTTAGCATTTTGGCGCTCACGAGCGAGACAATCTGTTTTGGCTGTTTGCAAGGCTAGGAAAGAGCAGAGCCCGAGTCTTGCTGTTTATCTGCAATGACTGCCAGGGCAAGTGAGGACCAGCAAGACAATTCCTGCCTAGCACCTTCTTTGGAGGAGAGAGAGTGCAACGTTTCATTTTAGCATTTTGGCGCTCACGAGCGAGACAAACTTCTTTGGCTGTTTGCAAGGCTAGGAAAGAGCAGAGCCCGAGTCTTGCTGTTTATCTGCAATGACTGCCAGGGCAAGTGAGGACCAGCAAGACAATTCCTGCCTAGCACCTTCCTTGGAGGAGAGAGACTGCAACGTTTCATTTTAGCATTTTGGCGCTCACGAGCGAGACAATCTGTTTTGGCTGTTTGCAAGGCTAGGAAAGAGCAGAGCCCGAGTCTTGCTGTTTATCTGCAATGACTGCCAGGGCAAGTGAGGACCAGCAAGACAATTCCTGCCTAGCACCTTCCTTGGAGGAGAGAGAGTGCAACGTTTCATTTTAGCATTTTGGCGCTCACGAGGGAGACAAACTGCTTTGGCTGTTTACAAGGCTAGGAAAGAGCAGAGAACGAGTCTTGCTGTTTATCTGCAATGACAGCCAGGGCAAGTGAGGACCAGCAAGACAATTCCTGCCTAGCACCTTCCTTGGAGGAGAGAGAGTGCAACGTTTCATTTTAGCATTTTGGCGCTCACGAGAGAGACAAACTGCTTTCGCTGTTTGCAAGGCTAGGAAAGAGCAGAGCCCGAGTCTTGCTGTTTATCTGCAATGACTGCCAGGGCACGTGAGGACCAGCAAGACAATTCCTGCCTAGCACCTTCCTTGGAGGAGAGAGACTGCAACGTTTCATTTTAGCATTTTGGCGCTCACGAGCGAGACAATCTGTTTTGGCTGTTTGCAAGGCTAGGAAAGAGCAGAGCACAAGTCTTGCTGTTTATCTGCAATGTCTGCAAGGGCAAGTGAGGACCAGCAAGACAATTCCTGCCTAGCACCTTCCTTGGAGGAGAGAGAGTGCAACGTTTCATTTTGCTTTTTGGAGTGCGAGAGAGAGAAAAAGCAGAGTGCCTGTTAGCAAGGCTAGGAAAGAGCAGAGCCGGAGTCTTACTGTTTATCTGCAATGACTGCCAGGGCAAGTGAGGACCAGCAAGACAATTCCTGCCTAGCACCTTCCTTGGAGGAGAGAGAGTGCAACGTTTCATTTTAGCATTTTGGCGCTCACGAGAGAGACAAACTGCTTTGGCTGTTTGCAAGGCTAGGAAAGAGCAGAGCCCGAGTCTTGCTGTTTATCTGCAATGACTGCCAGGGCAAGTGAGGACCAGCAAGACAATTCCTGCCTAGCACCTTCCTTGGAGGAGAGAGAGTGCAACGTTTCATTTTAGCATTTTGGCGCTCACGAGGGAGACAAACTTCTTTGGCTGTTTGCAAGGCTAGGAAAGAGCAGAGCCCGAGTCTTGCTGTTTATCTGCAATGACTGCCAGGGCAAGTGAGGACCAGCAAGACAATTCCTGCCTAGCACCTTCGTTGGAGGAGAGAGAGTGCAACGTTTCATTTTAGCATTTTGGCGCTCACGAGCGAGACAAACTGCTTTGGCTGTTTGCAAGGCTAGGAAAGAGCAGAGCCCGAGTCTTGCTGTTTATCAGCAATGACTGCCAGGGCAAGTGAGGACCAGCAAGACAATTCCTGCCTAGCACCTTCCTTGGAGGAGAGAGACTGCAACGTTTCATTTTAGCATTTTGGCGCTCACGAGCGAGACAATCTTTTTTGGCTGTTTGCAAGGCTAGGAAAGAGCAGAGCCCAAGTCTTGCTGTTTATCTGCAATGACTGCCAGGGCAAGTGAGGACCAGCAAGACAATTCCTGCCTAGCACCTTCCTTGGAGGAGAGAGAGTGCAACGTTTCATTTTGCTTTTTGGAGTGCGAGAGAGAGAAAAAGCAGAGTGCCTGTTTGCAAGGCTAGGAAAGAGCAGACCCGAGTCTTATGTTTATCTGCAATGACTGCCAGGGCAAGTGAGGACCAGCAAGACAATTCCTGCCTAGCACCTTCCTTGGAGGAGAGAGAGTGCAACGTTTCTTTTTAGCATTTTGGCGCTCACGAGGGAGACAAACTGCTTTGGCTGTTTGCAACGCTAGGAAAGAGCAGAGCCCGAGTCTTACTGTTTATCTGCAATGACTGCCAGGGCAGGTGAGGACCAGCAAGACAATTCCTGCCTAGCACCTTCCTTGGAGGAGAGAGAGTGCAACGTTTCATTTTAGCATTTTGGCGCTCACGAGGGAGACAAACTTCTTTGGCTGTTTGCAAGGCTAGGAAAGAGCAGAGCCCGAGTCTTGCTGTTTATCTGCAATGACTGCCAGGGCAAGTGAGGACCAGCAAGACAATTCCTGCCTAGCACCTTCCTTGGAGGAGAGAGAGTGCAACGTTTCATTTTAGCATTTTGGCGCTCACGAGCGAGACAATCTGTTTTGGCTGTTTGCAAGGCTAGGAAAGAGCAGAGCCCGAGTCTTGCTGTTTATCTGCAATGACTGCCAGGGCAAGTGAGGACCAGCAAGACAATTCCTGCCTAGCACCTTCTTTGGAGGAGAGAGAGTGCAACGTTTCATTTTAGCATTTTGGCGCTCACGAGCGAGACAAACTTCTTTGGCTGTTTGCAAGGCTAGGAAAGAGCAGAGCCCGAGTCTTGCTGTTTATCTGCAATGACTGCCAGGGCAAGTGAGGACCAGCAAGACAATTCCTGCCTAGCACCTTCCTTGGAGGAGAGAGACTGCAACGTTTCATTTTAGCATTTTGGCGCTCACGAGCGAGACAATCTGTTTTGGCTGTTTGCAAGGCTAGGAAAGAGCAGAGCCCGAGTCTTGCTGTTTATCTGCAATGACTGCCAGGGCAAGTGAGGACCAGCAAGACAATTCCTGCCTAGCACCTTCCTTGGAGGAGAGAGAGTGCAACGTTTCATTTTAGCATTTTGGCGCTCACGAGGGAGACAAACTGCTTTTGCTGTTTACAAGGCTAGGAAAGAGCAGAGCCCGAGTCTTGCTGTTTATCTGCAATGACAGCCAGGGCAAGTGAGGACCAGCAAGACAATTCCTGCCTAGCACCTTCCTTGGAGGAGAGAGAGTGCAACGTTTCATTTTAGCATTTTGGCGCTCACGAGAGAGACAAACTGCTTTGGCTGTTTGCAAGGCTAGGAAAGAGCAGAGCCCGAGTCTTGCTGTTTATCTGCAATGACTGCCAGGGCACGTGAGGACCAGCAAGACAATTCCTGCCTAGCACCTTCCTTGGAGGAGAGAGACTGCAACGTTTCATTTTAGCATTTTGGCGCTCACGAGCGAGACAATCTGTTTTGGCTGTTTGCAAGGCTAGGAAAGAGCAGAGCACAAGTCTTGCTGTTTATCTGCAATGTCTGCCAGGGCAAGTGAGGACCAGCAAGACAATTCCTGCCTAGCACCTTCCTTGGAGGAGAGAGAGTGCAACGTTTCATTTTGCTTTTTGGAGTGCGAGAGAGAGAAAAAGCAGAGTGCCTGTCTGCAAGGCTAGGAAAGAGCAGAGCCCGAGTCTTACTGTTTATCTGCAATGACTGCCAGGGCAAGTGAGGACCAGCAAGACAATTCCTGCCTAGCACCTTCCTTGGAGGAGAGAGACTGCAACGTTTCATTTTAGCATTTTGGCGCTCACGAGCGAGACAATCTGTTTTGGCTGTTTGCAAGGCTAGGAAAGAGCAGAGCCCGAGTCTTGCTGTTTATCTGCAATGACTGCCAGGGCAAGTGAGGACCAGCAAGACAATTCCTGCCTAGCACCTTCCTTGGAGGAGAGAGAGTGCAACGTTTCATTTTAGCATTTTGGCGCTCACGAGGGAGACAAACTGCTTTTGCTGTTTACAAGGCTAGGAAAGAGCAGAGCCCGAGTCTTGCTGTTTATCTGCAATGACAGCCAGGGCAAGTGAGGACCAGCAAGACAATTCCTGCCTAGCACCTTCCTTGGAGGAGAGAGAGTGCAACGTTTCATTTTAGCATTTTGGCGCTCACGAGAGAGACAAACTGCTTTGGCTGTTTGCAAGGCTAGGAAAGAGCAGAGCCCGAGTCTTGCTGTTTATCTGCAATGACTGCCAGGGCACGTGAGGACCAGCAAGACAATTCCTGCCTAGCACCTTCCTTGGAGGAGAGAGACTGCAACGTTTCATTTTAGCATTTTGGCGCTCACGAGCGAGACAATCTGTTTTGGCTGTTTGCAAGGCTAGGAAAGAGCAGAGCACAAGTCTTGCTGTTTATCTGCAATGTCTGCCAGGGCAAGTGAGGACCAGCAAGACAATTCCTGCCTAGCACCTTCCTTGGAGGAGAGAGAGTGCAACGTTTCATTTTGCTTTTTGGAGTGCGAGAGAGAGAAAAAGCAGAGTGCCTGTTTGCAAGGCTAGGAAAGAGCAGAGCCCGAGTCTTACTGTTTATCTGCAATGACTGCCAGGGCAAGTGAGGACCAGCAAGACAATTCCTGCCTAGCACCTTCCTTGGAGGAGAGAGAGTGCAACGTTTCATTTTAGCATTTTGGCGCTCACGAGAGAGACAAACTGCTTTGGCTGTTTGCAAGGCTAGGAAAGAGCAGAGCCCGAGTCTTGCTGTTTATCTGCAATGACTGCCAGGGCAAGTGAGGACCAGCAAGACAATTCCTGCCTAGCACCTTCCTTGGAGGAGAGAGAGTGCAACGTTTCATTTTAGCATTTTGGCGCTCACGAGCGAGACAAACTTCTTTGGCTGTTTGCAAGGCTAGGAAAGAGCAGAGCCCGAGTCTTGCTGTTTATCAGCAATGACTGCCAGGGCAAGTGAGGACCAGCAAGACAATTCCTGCCTAGCACCTTCCTTGGAGGAGAGAGACTGCAACGTTTCATTTTAGCATTTTGGCGCTCACGAGCGAGACAATCTGTTTTGGCTGTTTGCAAGGCTAGGAAAGAGCAGAGCACAAGTCTTGCTGTTTATCTGCAATGTCTGCCAGGGCAAGTGAGGACCAGCAAGACAATTCCTGCCTAGCACCTTCCTTGGAGGAGAGAGAGTGCAACGTTTCATTTTGCTTTTTGGAGTGCGAGAGAGAGAAAAAGCAGAGTGCCTGTTTGCAAGGCTAGGAAAGAGCAGAGCCCGAGTCTTACTGTTTATCTGCAATGACTGCCAGGGCAAGTGAGGACCAGCAAGACAATTCCTGCCTAGCACCTTCCTTGGAGGAGAGAGACTGCAACGTTTCATTTTAGCATTTTGGCGCTCACGAGCGAGACAATCTGTTTTGGCTGTTTGCAAGGCTAGGAAAGAGCAGAGCCCGAGTCTTGCTGTTTATCTGCAATGACTGCCAGGGCAAGTGAGGACCAGCAAGACAATTCCTGCCTAGCACCTTCCTTGGAGGAGAGAGAGTGCAACGTTTCATTTTAGCATTTTGGCGCTCACGAGGGAGACAAACTGCTTTTGCTGTTTACAAGGCTAGGAAAGAGCAGAGCCCGAGTCTTGCTGTTTATCTGCAATGACAGCCAGGGCAAGTGAGGACCAGCAAGACAATTCCTGCCTAGCACCTTCCTTGGAGGAGAGAGAGTGCAACGTTTCATTTTAGCATTTTGGCGCTCACGAGAGAGACAAACTGCTTTGGCTGTTTGCAAGGCTAGGAAAGAGCAGAGCCCGAGTCTTGCTGTTTATCTGCAATGACTGCCAGGGCACGTGAGGACCAGCAAGACAATTCCTGCCTAGCACCTTCCTTGGAGGAGAGAGACTGCAACGTTTCATTTTAGCATTTTGGCGCTCACGAGCGAGACAATCTGTTTTGGCTGTTTGCAAGGCTAGGAAAGAGCAGAGCACAAGTCTTGCTGTTTATCTGCAATGTCTGCCAGGGCAAGTGAGGACCAGCAAGACAATTCCTGCCTAGCACCTTCCTTGGAGGAGAGAGAGTGCAACGTTTCATTTTGCTTTTTGGAGTGCGAGAGAGAGAAAAAGCAGAGTGCCTGTTTGCAAGGCTAGGAAAGAGCAGAGCCCGAGTCTTACTGTTTATCTGCAATGACTGCCAGGGCAAGTGAGGACCAGCAAGACAATTCCTGCCTAGCACCTTCCTTGGAGGAGAGAGAGTGCAACGTTTCATTTTAGCATTTTGGCGCTCACGAGGGAGACAAACTGCTTTTGCTGTTTACAAGGCTAGGAAAGAGCAGAGAACGAGTCTTGCTGTTTATCTGCAATGACAGCCAGGGCAAGTGAGGACCAGCAAGACAATTCCTGCCTAGCACCTTCCTTGGAGGAGAGAGAGTGCAACGTTTCATTTTAGCATTTTGGCGCTCACGAGAGAGACAAACTGCTTTGGCTGTTTGCAAGGCTAGGAAAGAGCAGAGCCCGAGTCTTGCTGTTTATCTGCAATGACTGCCAGGGCACGTGAGGACCAGCAAGACAATTCCTGCCTAGCACCTTCCTTGGAGGAGAGAGACTGCAACGTTTCATTTTAGCATTTTGGCGCTCACGAGCGAGACAATCTGTTTTGGCTGTTTGCAAGGCTAGGAAAGAGCAGAGCACAAGTCTTGCTGTTTATCTGCAATGTCTGCCAGGGCAAGTGAGGACCAGCAAGACAATTCCTGCCTAGCACCTTCCTTGGAGGAGAGAGAGTGCAACGTTTCATTTTGCTTTTTGGAGTGCGAGAGAGAGAAAAAGCAGAGTGCCTGTTTGCAAGGCTAGGAAAGAGCAGAGCCCGAGTCTTACTGTTTATCTGCAATGACTGCCAGGGCAAGTGAGGACCAGCAAGACAATTCCTGCCTAGCACCTTCCTTGGAGGAGAGAGAGTGCAACGTTTCATTTTAGCATTTTGGCGCTCACGAGAGAGACAAACTGCTTTGGCTGTTTGCAAGGCTAGGAAAGAGCAGAGCCCGAGTCTTGCTGTTTATCTGCAATGACTGCCAGGGCAAGTGAGGACCAGCAAGACAATTCCTGCCTAGCACCTTCCTTGGAGGAGAGAGAGTGCAACGTTTCATTTTAGCATTTTGGCGCTCACGAGGGAGACAAACTTCTTTGGCTGTTTGCAAGGCTAGGAAAGAGCAGAGCCCGAGTCTTGCTGTTTATCTGCAATTACTGCCAGGGCAAGTGAGGACCAGCAAGACAATTCCTGCCTAGCACCTTCCTTGGAGGAGAGAGAGTGCAACGTTTCATTTTAGCATTTTGGCGCTCACGAGCGAGACAAACTTCTTTGGCTGTTTGCAAGGCTAGGAAAGAGCAGAGCCCGAGTCTTGCTGTTTATCAGCAATGACTGCCAGGGCAAGTGAGGACCAGCAAGACAATTCCTGCCTAGCACCTTCCTTGGAGGAGAGAGACTGCAACGTTTCATTTTAGCATTTTGGCGCTCACGAGCGAGACAATCTGTTTTGGTTGTTTGCAAGGCTAGGAAAGAGCAGAGCACAAGTCTTGCTGTTTATCTGCAATGTCTGCCAGGGCAAGTGAGGACCAGCAAGACAATTCCTGCCTAGCACCTTCCTTGGAGGAGAGAGAGTGCAACGTTTCATTTTGCTTTTTGGAGTGCGAGAGAGAGAAAAAGCAGAGTGCCTGTTTGCAAGGCTAGGAAAGAGCAGAGCCCGAGTCTTACTGTTTATCTGCAATGACTGCCAGGGCAAGTGAGGACCAGCAAGACAATTCCTGCCTAGCACCTTCCTTGGAGGAGAGAGACTGCAACGTTTCATTTTAGCATTTTGGCGCTCACGAGCGAGACAATCTGTTTTGGCTGTTTGCAAGGCTAGGAAAGAGCAGAGCCCGAGTCTTGCTGTTTATCTGCAATGACTGCCAGGGCAAGTGAGGACCAGCAAGACAATTCCTGCCTAGCACCTTCCTTGGAGGAGAGAGAGTGCAACGTTTCATTTTAGCATTTTGGCGCTCACGAGGGAGACAAACTGCTTTTGCTGTTTACAAGGCTAGGAAAGAGCAGAGCCCGAGTCTTGCTGTTTATCTGCAATGACAGCCAGGGCAAGTGAGGACCAGCAAGACAATTCCTGCCTAGCACCTTCCTTGGAGGAGAGAGAGTGCAACGTTTCATTTTAGCATTTTGGCGCTCACGAGAGAGACAAACTGCTTTGGCTGTTTGCAAGGCTAGGAAAGAGCAGAGCCCGAGTCTTGCTGTTTATCTGCAATGACTGCCAGGGCACGTGAGGACCAGCAAGACAATTCCTGCCTAGCACCTTCCTTGGAGGAGAGAGACTGCAACGTTTCATTTTAGCATTTTGGCGCTCACGAGCGAGACAATCTGTTTTGGCTGTTTGCAAGGCTAGGAAAGAGCAGAGCACAAGTCTTGCTGTTTATCTGCAATGTCTGCCAGGGCAAGTGAGGACCAGCAAGACAATTCCTGCCTAGCACCTTCCTTGGAGGAGAGAGAGTGCAACGTTTCATTTTGCTTTTTGGAGTGCGAGAGAGAGAAAAAGCAGAGTGCCTGTTTGCAAGGCTAGGAAAGAGCAGAGCCCGAGTCTTACTGTTTATCTGCAATGACTGCCAGGGCAAGTGAGGACCAGCAAGACAATTCCTGCCTAGCACCTTCCTTGGAGGAGAGAGAGTGCAACGTTTCATTTTAGCATTTTGGCGCTCACGAGAGAGACAAACTGCTTTGGCTGTTTGCAAGGCTAGGAAAGAGCAGAGCCCGAGTCTTGCTGTTTATCTGCAATGACTGCCAGGGCAAGTGAGGACCAGCAAGACAATTCCTGCCTAGCACCTTCCTTGGAGGAGAGAGAGTGCAACGTTTCATTTTAGCATTTTGGCGCTCACGAGAGAGACAAACTGCTTTGGCTGTTTGCAAGGCTAGGAAAGAGCAGAGCCCGAGTCTTGCTGTTTATCTGCAATGACTGCCAGGGCACGTGAGGACCAGCAAGACAATTCCTGCCTAGCACCTTCCTTGGAGGAGAGAGACTGCAACGTTTCATTTTAGCATTTTGGCGCTCACGAGCGAGACAATCTGTTTTGGCTGTTTGCAAGGCTAGGAAAGAGCAGAGCACAAGTCTTGCTGTTTATCTGCAATGTCTGCCAGGGCAAGTGAGGACCAGCAAGACAATTCCTGCCTAGCACCTTCCTTGGAGGAGAGAGAGTGCAACGTTTCATTTTGCTTTTTGGAGTGCGAGAGAGAGAAAAAGCAGAGTGCCTGTTTGCAAGGCTAGGAAAGAGCAGAGCCCGAGTCTTACTGTTTATCTGCAATGACTGCCAGGGCAAGTGAGGACCAGCAAGACAATTCCTGCCTAGCACCTTCCTTGGAGGAGAGAGAGTGCAACGTTTCATTTTAGCATTTTGGCGCTCACGAGGGAGACAAACTGCTTTTGCTGTTTACAAGGCTAGGAAAGAGCAGAGAACGAGTCTTGCTGTTTATCTGCAATGACAGCCAGGGCAAGTGAGGACCAGCAAGACAATTCCTGCCTAGCACCTTCCTTGGAGGAGAGAGAGTGCAACGTTTCATTTTAGCATTTTGGCGCTCACGAGAGAGACAAACTGCTTTGGCTGTTTGCAAGGCTAGGAAAGAGCAGAGCCCGAGTCTTGCTGTTTATCTGCAATGACTGCCAGGGCACGTGAGGACCAGCAAGACAATTCCTGCCTAGCACCTTCCTTGGAGGAGAGAGACTGCAACGTTTCATTTTAGCATTTTGGCGCTCACGAGCGAGACAATCTGTTTTGGCTGTTTGCAAGGCTAGGAAAGAGCAGAGCACAAGTCTTGCTGTTTATCTGCAATGTCTGCCAGGGCAAGTGAGGACCAGCAAGACAATTCCTGCCTAGCACCTTCCTTGGAGGAGAGAGAGTGCAACGTTTCATTTTGCTTTTTGGAGTGCGAGAGAGAGAAAAAGCAGAGTGCCTGTTTGCAAGGCTAGGAAAGAGCAGAGCCCGAGTCTTACTGTTTATCTGCAATGACTGCCAGGGCAAGTGAGGACCAGCAAGACAATTCCTGCCTAGCACCTTCCTTGGAGGAGAGAGAGTGCAACGTTTCATTTTAGCATTTTGGCGCTCACGAGCGAGACAATCTGTTTTGGCTGTTTGCAAGGCTAGGAAAGAGCAGAGCCCGAGTCTTGCTGTTTATCTGCAATGACTGCCAGGGCAAGTGAGGACCAGCAAGACAATTCCTGCCTAGCACCTTCCTTGGAGGAGAGAGAGTGCAACGTTTCATTTTAGCATTTTGGCGCTCACGAGGGAGACAAACTGCTTTTGCTGTTTACAAGGCTAGGAAAGAGCAGAGCCCGAGTCTTGCTGTTTATCTGCAATGACAGCCAGGGCAAGTGAGGACCAGCAAGACAATTCCTGCCTAGCACCTTCCTTGGAGGAGAGAGAGTGCAACGTTTCATTTTAGCATTTTGGCGCTCACGAGAGAGACAAACTGCTTTGGCTGTTTGCAAGGCTAGGAAAGAGCAGAGCCCGAGTCTTGCTGTTTATCTGCAATGACTGCCAGGGCACGTGAGGACCAGCAAGACAATTCCTGCCTAGCACCTTCCTTGGAGGAGAGAGACTGCAACGTTTCATTTTAGCATTTTGGCGCTCACGAGCGAGACAATCTGTTTTGGCTGTTTGCAAGGCTAGGAAAGAGCAGAGCACAAGTCTTGCTGTTTATCTGCAATGTCTGCCAGGGCAAGTGAGGACCAGCAAGACAATTCCTGCCTAGCACCTTCCTTGGAGGAGAGAGAGTGCAACGTTTCATTTTGCTTTTTGGAGTGCGAGAGAGAGAAAAAGCAGAGTGCCTGTTTGCAAGGCTAGGAAAGAGCAGAGCCCGAGTCTTACTGTTTATCTGCAATGACTGCCAGGGCAAGTGAGGACCAGCAAGACAATTCCTGCCTAGCACCTTCCTTGGAGGAGAGAGAGTGCAACGTTTCATTTTAGCATTTTGGCGCTCACGAGAGAGACAAACTGCTTTGGCTGTTTGCAAGGCTAGGAAAGAGCAGAGCCCGAGTCTTGCTGTTTATCTGCAATGACTGCCAGGGCAAGTGAGGACCAGCAAGACAATTCCTGCCTAGCACCTTCCTTGGAGGAGAGAGAGTGCAACGTTTCATTTTAGCATTTTGGCGCTCACGAGGGAGACAAACTTCTTTGGCTGTTTGCAAGGCTAGGAAAGAGCAGAGCCCGAGTCTTGCTGTTTATCTGCAATGACTGCCAGGGCAAGTGAGGACCAGCAAGACAATTCCTGCCTAGCACCTTCCTTGGAGGAGAGAGAGTGCAACGTTTCATTTTAGCATTTTGGCGCTCACGAGCGAGACAAACTTCTTTGGCTGTTTGCAAGGCTAGGAAAGAGCAGAGCCCGAGTCTTGCTGTTTATCAGCAATGACTGCCAGGGCAAGTGAGGACCAGCAAGACAATTCCTGCCTAGCACCTTCCTTGGAGGAGAGAGACTGCAACGTTTCATTTTAGCATTTTGGCGCTCACGAGCGAGACAATCTGTTTTGGTTGTTTGCAAGGCTAGGAAAGAGCAGAGCACAAGTCTTGCTGTTTATCTGCAATGTCTGCCAGGGCAAGTGAGGACCAGCAAGACAATTCCTGCCTAGCACCTTCCTTGGAGGAGAGAGAGTGCAACGTTTCATTTTGCTTTTTGGAGTGCGAGAGAGAGAAAAAGCAGAGTGCCTGTTTGCAAGGCTAGGAAAGAGCAGAGCCCGAGTCTTACTGTTTATCTGCAATGACTGCCAGGGCAAGTGAGGACCAGCAAGACAATTCCTGCCTAGCACCTTCCTTGGAGGAGAGAGAGTGCAACGTTTCATTTTAGCATTTTGGCGCTCACGAGAGAGACAAACTGCTTTGGCTGTTTGCAAGGCTAGGAAAGAGCAGAGCCCGAGTCTTGCTGTTTATCTGCAATGACTGCCAGGGCAAGTGAGGACCAGCAAGACAATTCCTGCCTAGCACCTTCCTTGGAGGAGAGAGAGTGCAACGTTTCATTTTAGCATTTTGGCGCTCACGAGGGAGACAAACTTCTTTGGCTGTTTGCAAGGCTAGGAAAGAGCAGAGCCCGAGTCTTGCTGTTTATCTGCAATGACTGCCAGGGCAAGTGAGGACCAGCAAGACAATTCCTGCCTAGCACCTTCCTTGGAGGAGAGAGAGTGCAACGTTTCATTTTAGCATTTTGGCGCTCACGAGCGAGACAAACTTCTTTGGCTGTTTGCAAGGCTAGGAAAGAGCAGAGCCCGAGTCTTGCTGTTTATCAGCAATGACTGCCAGGGCAAGTGAGGACCAGCAAGACAATTCCTGCCTAGCACCTTCCTTGGAGGAGAGAGACTGCAACGTTTCATTTTAGCATTTTGGCGCTCACGAGCGAGACAATCTGTTTTGGCTGTTTGCAAGGCTAGGAAAGAGCAGAGCCCAAGTCTTGCTGTTTATCTGCAATGACTGCCAGGGCAAGTGAGGACCAGCAAGACAATTCCTGCCTAGCACCTTCCTTGGAGGAGAGAGAGTGCAACGTTTCATTTTGCTTTTTGGAGTGCGAGAGAGAGAAAAAGCAGAGTGCCTGTTTGCAAGGCTAGGAAAGAGCAGAGCCCGAGTCTTATGTTTATCTGCAATGACTGCCAGGGCAAGTGAGGACCAGCAAGACAATTCCTGCCTAGCACCTTCCTTGGAGGAGAGAGAGTGCAACGTTTCATTTTAGCATTTTGGCGCTCACGAGGGAGACAAACTGCTTTGGCTGTTTGCAACGCTAGGAAAGAGCAGAGCCCGAGTCTTACTGTTTATCTGCAATGACTGCCAGGGCAAGTGAGGACAAGCAAGACAATTCCTGCCTAGCACCTTCCTTGGAGGAGAGAGAGTGCAACGTTTCATTTTAGCATTTTGGCGCTCACGAGCGAGACAATCTGTTTTGGCTGTTTGCAAGGCTAGGAAAGAGCAGAGCCCGAGTCTTGCTGTTTATCTGCAATGACTGCCAGGGCAAGTGAGGACCAGCAAGACAATTCCTGCCTAGCACCTTCCTTGGAGGAGAGAGAGTGCAACGTTTCATTTTAGCATTTTGGCGCTCACGAGCGAGACAATCTGTTTTGGCTGTTTGCAAGGCTAGGAAAGAGCAGAGCCCGAGTCTTGCTGTTTATCTGCAATGACTGCCAGGGCAAGTGAGGACCAGCAAGACAATTCCTGCCTAGCACCTTCCTTGGAGGAGAGAGAGTGCAACGTTTCATTTTAGCATTTTGGCGCTCACGAGCGAGACAAACTTCTTTGGCTGTTTGCAAGGCTAGGAAAGAGCAGAGCAGGAGTCTTGCTGTTTATCTGCAATGACTGCCAGGGCACGTGAGGACCAGCAAGACAATTCCTGCCTAGCACCTTCCTTGGAGGAGAGAGACTGCAACGTTTCATTTTAGCATTTTGGCGCTCACGAGCGAGACAATCTGTTTTGGCTGTTTGCAAGGCTAGGAAAGAGCAGAGCACAAGTCTTGCTGTTTATCTGCAATGACTGCCAGGGCAAGTGAGGACCAGCAAGACAATTCCTGCCTAGCACCTTCCTTGGAGGAGAGAGAGTGCAACGTTTCATTTTGCTTTTTGGAGTGCGAGAGAGAGAAAAAGCAGAGTGCCTGTTTGCAAGGCTAGGAAAGAGCAGAGCCCGAGTCTTACTGTTTATCTGCAATGACTGCCAGGGCAAGTGAGGACCAGCAAGACAATTCCTGCCTAGCACCTTCCTTGGAGGAGAGAGAGTGCAACGTTTCATTTTAGCATTTTGGCGCTCACGAGGGAGACAAACTGCTTTGGCTGTTTGCAACGCTAGGAAAGAGCAGAGCCCGAGTCTTGCTGTTTATCTGCCATGACTGCCAGGGCAAGTGAGGACCAGCAAGATAATTCCTGCCTAGCACCTTCCTTGGAGGAGAGAGAGTGCAACGTTTCATTTTAGCATTTTGGCGCTCACGAGCGAGACAATCTGTTTTGGCTGTTTGCAAGGCTAGGAAAGAGCAGAGCCCGAGTCTTGCTGTTTATCTGCAATGACTGCCAGGGCAAGTGAGGACCAGCAAGATAATTCCTGCCTAGCACCTTCCTTGGAGGAGAGAGAGTGCAACGTTTCATTTTAGCATTTTGGCGCTCACGAGCGAGACAATCTGTTTTGGCTGTTTGCAAGGCTAGGAAAGAGCAGAGCCCGAGTCTTGCTGTTTATCTGCAATGACTGCCAGGGCAAGTGAGGACCAGCAAGACAATTCCTGCCTAGCACCTTCCTTGGAGGACAGAGAGTGCAACGTTTCATTTTAGCATTTTGGCGCTCACGAGAGAGACAAACTGCTTTGGCTGTTTGCAAGGCTAGGAAAGAGCAGAGCCCGAGTCTTGCTGTTTATCTGCAATGACTGCCAGGGTAAGTGAGGACCAGCAAGACAATTCCTGCCTAGCACCTTCCTTGGAGGAGAGAGAGTGCAACGTTTCATTTTGCTTTTTGGAGTGCGAGAGTGAGAAAAAGCAGAGTGCCTGTTTGCAAGGCTAGGAAAGAGCAGAGCCCGAGTCTTACTGTTTATCTGCAATGACTGCCAGGGCAAGTGAGGACCAGCAAGACAATTCCTGCCTACCACCTTCCTTGGAGGAGAGAGAGTGCAACGTTTCATTTTAGCATTTTGGCGCTCACGAGGGAGACAAACTGCTTTGGCTGTTTGCAACGCTAGGAAAGAGCAGAGCCCGAGTCTTGCTGTTTATCTGCAATGACTGCCAGGGCAAGTGAGGACCAGCAAGACAATTCCTGCCTAGCACCTTCCTTGGAGGAGAGAGAGTGCAACGTTTCATTTTAGCATTTTGGCGCTCACGAGAGAGACAATCTGTTTTGGCTGTTTGCAAGGCTAGGAAAGAGCAGAGCCCCAGTCTTGCTGTTTATCTGCAATGACTGCCAGGGCAAGTGAGGACCAGCAAGACAATTCCTGCCTAGCACCTTCCTTGGAGGAGAGAGAGTGCAGCGTTTCATTTTAGCATTTTGGCGCTCACGAGCGAGACAAAGTGCTTTGGCTCTTTGCAAGGCTAGGAAAGAGCAGAGCCCGAGTCTTGCTGTTTATCTGCAATGACTGCCAGGGCAAGTGAGGACCAGCAAGACAATTCCTGCCTAGCACCTTCCTTGGAGGAGAGAGAGTGCAACGTTTCATTTTAGCATTTTGGCGCTCACGAGGGAGACAAACTGCTTTGGCTGTTTGGAAGGCTAGGAAAGAGCAGAGCCCGAGTCTTGCTGTTTATCTGCAATGACAGCCAGGGCAAGTGAGGACCAGCAAGACAATTCCTGCCTAGCACCTTCCTTGGAGGAGAGAGAGTGCAACGTTTCATTTTAGCATTTTGGCGCTCACGAGCGAGACAATCTGTTTTGGCTGTTTGCAAGGCTAGGAAAGAGCAGAGCACAAGTCTTGCTGTTTATCTGCAATGACTGCCAGGGCAAGTGAGGACCAGCAAGACAATTCCTGCCTAGCACCTTCCTTGGAGGAGAGAGAGTGCAACGTTTCATTTTGCTTTTTGGAGTGCGAGAGTGAGAAAAAGCAGAGTGCCTGTTTGCAAGGCTAGGAAAGAGCAGAGCCCGAGTCTTACTGTTTATCTGCAATGACTGCCAGGGCAAGTGAGGACCAGCAAGACAATTCCTGCCTACCACCTTCCTTGGAGGAGAGAGAGTGCAACGTTTCATTTTAGCATTTTGGCGCTCACGAGGGAGACAAACTGCTTTGGCTGTTTGCAACGCTAGGAAAGAGCAGAGCCCGAGTCTTGCTGTTTATCTGCAATGACTGCCAGGGCAAGTGAGGACCAGCAAGACAATTCCTGCCTAGCACCTTCCTTGGAGGAGAGAGAGTGCAACGTTTCATTTTAGCATTTTGGCGCTCACGAGCGAGACAATCTGTTTTGGCTGTTTGCAAGGCTAGGAAAGAGCAGAGCCCCAGTCTTGCTGTTTATCTGCAATGACTGCCAGGGCAAGTGAGGACCAGCAAGACAATTCCTGCCTAGCACCTTCCTTGGAGGAGAGAGAGTGCAGCGTTTCATTTTAGCATTTTGGCGCTCACGAGCGAGACAAAGTGCTTTGGCTCTTTGCAAGGCTAGGAAAGAGCAGAGCCCGAGTCTTGCTGTTTATCTGCAATGACTGCCAGGGCAAGTGAGGACCAGCAAGACAATTCCTGCCTAGCACCTTCCTTGGAGGAGAGAGAGTGCAACGTTTCATTTTAGCATTTTGGCGCTCACGAGGGAGACAAACTGCTTTGGCTGTTTGCAAGGCTAGGAAAGAGCAGAGCCCGAGTCTTGCTGTTTATCTGCAATGACAGCCAGGGCAAGTGAGGACCAGCAAGACAATTCCTGCCTAGCACCTTCCTTGGAGGAGAGAGAGTGCAACGTTTCATTTTAGCATTTTGGCGCTCACGAGCGAGACAATCTGTTTTGGCTGTTTGCAAGGCTAGGAAAGAGCAGAGCACAAGTCTTGCTGTTTATCTGCAATGACTGCCAGGGCAAGTGAGGACCAGCAAGACAATTCCTGCCTAGCACCTTCCTTGGAGGAGAGAGAGTGCAACGTTTCATTTTGCTTTTTGGAGTGCGAGAGAGAGAAAAAGCAGAGTGCCTGTTTGCAAGGCTAGGAAAGAGCAGAGCCCGAGTCTTACTGTTTATCTGCAATGACTGCCAGGGCAAGTGAGGACCAGCAAGACAATTCCTGCCTAGCACCTTCCTTGGAGGAGAGAGAGTGCAACGTTTCATTTTAGCATTTTGGCGCTCACGAGGGAGACAAACTGCTTTGGCTGTTTGCAACGCTAGGAAAGAGCAGAGCCCGAGTCTTGCTGTTTATCTGCCATGACTGCCAGGGCAAGTGAGGACCAGCAAGATAATTCCTGCCTAGCACCTTCCTTGGAGGAGAGAGAGTGCAACGTTTCATTTTAGCATTTTGGCGCTCACGAGCGAGACAATCTGTTTTGGCTGTTTGCAAGGCTAGGAAAGAGCAGAGCCCGAGTCTTGCTGTTTATCTGCAATGACTGCCAGGGCAAGTGAGGACCAGCAAGATAATTCCTGCCTAGCACCTTCCTTGGAGGAGAGAGAGTGCAACGTTTCATTTTAGCATTTTGGCGCTCACGAGCGAGACAATCTGTTTTGGCTGTTTGCAAGGCTAGGAAAGAGCAGAGCCCGAGTCTTGCTGTTTATCTGCAATGACTGCCAGGGCAAGTGAGGACCAGCAAGACAATTCCTGCCTAGCACCTTCCTTGGAGGACAGAGAGTGCAACGTTTCATTTTAGCATTTTGGCGCTCACGAGAGAGACAAACTGCTTTGGCTGTTTGCAAGGCTAGGAAAGAGCAGAGCCCGAGTCTTGCTGTTTATCTGCAATAACTGCCAGGGTAAGTGAGGACCAGCAAGACAATTCCTGCCTAGCACCTTCCTTGGAGGAGAGAGAGTGCAACGTTTCATTTTGCTTTTTGGAGTGCGAGAGTGAGAAAAAGCAGAGTGCCTGTTTGCAAGGCTAGGAAAGAGCAGAGCCCGAGTCTTACTGTTTATCTGCAATGACTGCCAGGGCAAGTGAGGACCAGCAAGACAATTCCTGCCTACCACCTTCCTTGGAGGAGAGAGAGTGCAACGTTTCATTTTAGCATTTTGGCGCTCACGAGGGAGACAAACTGCTTTGGCTGTTTGCAACGCTAGGAAAGAGCAGAGCCCGAGTCTTGCTGTTTATCTGCAATGACTGCCAGGGCAAGTGAGGACCAGCAAGACAATTCCTGCCTAGCACCTTCCTTGGAGGAGAGAGAGTGCAACGTTTCATTTTAGCATTTTGGCGCTCACGAGCGAGACAATCTGTTTTGGCTGTTTGCAAGGCTAGGAAAGAGCAGAGCCCCAGTCTTGCTGTTTATCTGCAATGACTGCCAGGGCAAGTGAGGACCAGCAAGACAATTCCTGCCTAGCACCTTCCTTGGAGGAGAGAGAGTGCAACGTTTCATTTTAGTATTTTGGCGCTCACGAGAGAGACAAACTGCTTTGGCTGTTTGCAAGGCTAGGAAAGAGCAGAGCCCGAGTCTTGCTGTTTATCTGCAATGACTGCCAGGGCAAGTGAGGACCAGCAAGACAATTCCTGCCTAGCACCTTCCTTGGAGGAGAGAGAGTGCAACGTTTCATTTTGCTTTTTGGAGTGCGAGAGAGAGAAAAAGCAGAGTGCCTGTTTGCAAGGCTAGGAAAGAGCAGAGCCCGAGTCTTACTGTTTATCTGCAATGACTGCCAGGGCAAGTGAGGACCAGCAAGACAATTCCTGCCTACCACCTTCCTTGGAGGAGAGAGAGTGCAACGTTTCATTTTAGCATTTTGGCGCTCACGAGGGAGACAAACTGCTTGGGCTGTTTGCAACGCTAGGAAAGAGCAGAGCCCGAGTCTTGCTGTTTATCTGCAATGACTGCCAGGGCAAGTGAGGACCAGCAAGACAATTCCTGCCTAGCACCTTCCTTGGAGGAGAGAGAGTGCAACGTTTCATTTTAGCATTTTGGCGCTCACGAGCGAGACAATCTGTTTTGGCTGTTTGCAAGGCTAGGAAAGAGCAGAGCCCGAGTCTTGCTGTTTATCTGCAATGACTGCCAGGGCAAGTGAGGACCAGCAAGACAATTCCTGCCTAGCACCTTCCTTGGAGGAGAGAGAGTGCAACGTTTCATTTTAGCATTTTGGCGCTCACGAGAGAGACAAACTGCTTTGGCTGTTTGCAAGGCTAGGAAAGAGCAGAGCCCGAGTCTTGCTGTTTATCTGCAATGACTGCCAGGGCAAGTGAGGACCAGCAAGACAATTCCTGCCTAGCACCTTCCTTGGAGGAGAGAGAGTGCAACGTTTCATTTTAGCATTTTGGCGCTCACGAGGGAGACAAACTGCTTTGGCTGTTTACAAGGCTAGGAAAGAGCAGAGCCCGAGTCTTGCTGTTTATCTGCAATGACAGCCAGGGCAAGTGAGGACCAGCAAGACAATTCCTGCCTAGCACCTTCCTTGGAGGAGAGAGAGTGCAACGTTTCATTTTAGCATTTTGGCGCTCACGAGAGAGACAAACTGCTTTGGCTGTTTGCAAGGCTAGGAAAGAGCAGAGCCCGAGTCTTGCTGTTTATCTGCAATGACTGCCAGGGCACGTGAGGACCAGCAAGACAATTCCTGCCTAGCACCTTCCTTGGAGGAGAGAGACTGCAACGTTTCATTTTAGCATTTTGGCGCTCACGAGCGAGACAATCTGTTTTGGCTGTTTGCAAGGCTAGGAAAGAGCAGAGCACAAGTCTTGCTGTTTATCTGCAATGTCTGCCAGGGCAAGTGAGGACCAGCAAGACAATTCCTGCCTAGCACCTTCCTTGGAGGAGAGAGAGTGCAACGTTTCATTTTGCTTTTTGGAGTGCGAGAGAGAGAAAAAGCAGAGTGCCTGTTTGCAAGGCTAGGAAAGAGCAGAGCCCGAGTCTTACCGTTTATCTGCAATGACTGCCAGGGCAAGTGAGGACCAGCAAGACAATTCCTGCCTAGCACCTTCCTTGGAGGAGAGAGAGTGCAACGTTTCATTTTAGCATTTTGGCGCTCACGAGAGAGACAAACTGCTTTGGCTGTTTGCAAGGCTAGGAAAGAGCAGAGCCCGAGTCTTGCTGTTTATCTGCAATGACTGCCAGGGCAAGTGAGGACCAGCAAGACAATTCCTGCCTAGCACCTTCCTTGGAGGAGAGAGAGTGCAACGTTTCATTTTAGCATTTTGGCGCTCACGAGGGAGACAAACTTCTTTGGCTGTTTGCAAGGCTAGGAAAGAGCAGAGCCCGAGTCTTGCTGTTTATCAGCAATGACTGCCAGGGCAAGTGAGGACCAGCAAGACAATTCCTGCCTAGCACCTTCCTTGGAGGAGAGAGAGTGCAACGTTTCATTTTGCTTTTTGGAGTGCGAGAGAGAGAAAAAGCAGAGTGCCTGTTTGCAAGGCTAGGAAAGAGCAGAGCCCGAGTCTTATGTTTATCTGCAATGACTGCCAGGGCAAGTGAGGACCAGCAAGACAATTCCTGCCTAGCACCTTCCTTGGAGGAGAGAGAGTGCAACGTTTCATTTTAGCATTTTGGCGCTCACGAGGGAGACAAACTGCTTTGGCTGTTTGCAACGCTAGGAAAGAGCAGAGCCCGAGTCTTACTGTTTATCTGCAATGACTGCCAGGGCAAGTGAGGACAAGCAAGACAATTCCTGCCTAGCACCTTCCTTGGAGGAGAGAGAGTGCAACGTTTCATTTTAGCATTTTGGCGCTCACGAGCGAGACAATCTGTTTTGGCTGTTTGCAAGGCTAGGAAAGAGCAGAGCCCGAGTCTTGCTGTTTATCTGCAATGACTGCCAGGGCAAGTGAGGACCAGCAAGACAATTCCTGCCTAGCACCTTCCTTGGAGGAGAGAGAGGGCAACGTTTCATTTTAGCATTTTGGCGCTCACGAGAGAGACAAACTGCTTTGGCTGTTTGCAACGCTAGGAAAGAGCAGAGCCCCAGTCTTGCTGTTTATCTGCAATGACTGCCAGGGCAAGTGAGGACCAGCAAGACAATTCCTGCCTAGCACCTTCCTTGGAGGAGAGAGACTGCAACGTTTCATTTTAGCATTTTGGCGCTCACGAGCGAGACAAAGTGCTTTGGCTGTTTGCAAGGCTAGGAAAGAACAGAGCCCCAGTCTTGCTGTTTATCTGCAATGACTGCCAGGGCAAGTGAGGACCAGCAAGACAATTCCTTCCTAGCACCTTCCTTGGAGGAGAGAGAGGGCAACGTTTCATTTTAGCATTTTGGCGCTCACGAGAGAGACAAACTGCTTTGGCTGTTTGCAACGCTAGGAAAGAGCAGAGCCCCAGTCTTGCTGTTTATCTGCAATGACTGCCAGGGCAAGTGAGGACCAGCAAGACAATTCCTGCCTAGCACCTTCCTTGGAGGAGAGAGACTGCAACGTTTCATTTTAGCATTTTGGCGCTCACGAGCGAGACAAAGTGCTTTGGCTGTTTGCAAGGCTAGGAAAGAACAGAGCCCCAGTCTTGCTGTTTATCTGCAATGACTGCCAGGGCAAGTGAGGACCAGCAAGACAATTCCTGCCTAGCACCTTCCTTGGAGGAGAGAGAGTGCAACGTTTCATTTTAGCATTTTGGCGCTCACGAGGGAGACAAACTGCTTTGGCTCTTTGCAAGGTTAGGAAAGAGCAGAGCCCCAGTCTTGCTGTTTATCTGCAATGACTGCCAGGGCAAGTGAGGACCAGCAAGGCAATTCCTGCCTAGCACCTTCCTTGGAGGAGAGAGAGTGCAACGTTTCATTTTAGCATTTTGGCGCTCACGAGGGAGACAAACTGCTTTGGCTGTTTGCAAGGCTAGGAAAGAGCAGAGCCCCAGTCTTGCTGTTTATCTGCAATGACTGCCAGGGCAAGTGAGGACCAGCAAGACAATTCCTGCCTAGCACCTTCCTGGGAGGAGAGAGAGTGCAACGTTTCATTTTAGCATTTTGGCGCTCACGAGCGAGACAAAGTGCTTTGGCTGTTTGCAAGGCTAGGAAAGAACAGAGCCCCAGTCTTGCTGTTTATCTGCAATGACTGCCAGGGCAAGTGAGGACCAGCAAGACAATTCCTGCCTAGCACCTTCCTTGGAGGAGAGAGAGGGCAACGTTTCATTTTAGCATTTTGGCGCTCACGAGAGAGACAAACTGCTTTGGCTGTTTCCAAGGCTAGGAAAGAGCAGAGCCCGAGTCTTGCTGTTTATCTGCAATGACTGCCAGGGCAAGTGAGGACCAGCAAGACAATTCCTGCCTAGCACCTTCCTTGGAGGAGAGAGAGTGCAACGTTTCATTTTAGCATTTTGGCGCTCACGAGGGAGACAAACTGCTTTGGCTGTTTGCAAGGCTAGGAAAGAACAGAGCCCGAGTCTTGCTGTTTATCTGCAATGACTGCCAGGGCAAGTGAGGACCAGCAAGACAATTCCTGCCTAGCACCTTCCTTGGAGGAGAGAGAGGGCAACGTTTCATTTTAGCATTTTGGCGCTGACGAGGGAGACAAACTGCTTTGGCTGTTTGCAAGGCTAGGAAAGAGCAGAGCCCGAGTCTTGCTGTTTATCTGCAATGACTGCCAGGGCAAGTGAGGACCAGCAAGACAATTCCTGCCTAGCACCTTCCTTGGAGGAGAGAGAGTGCAACGTTTCATTTTAGCATTTTGGCGCTCACGAGGGAGACAAAGTGCTTTGGCTGTTTGCAAGGCTAGGAAAGAACAGAGCCCGAGTCTTGCTGTTTATCTGCAATGACTGCCAGGGCAAGTGAGGACCAGCAAGACAATTCCTGCCTAGCACCTTCCTTGGAGGAGAGAGAGGGCAACGTTTCATTTTAGCATTTTGGCGCTGACGAGGGAGACAAACTGCTTTGGCTGTTTGCAAGGCTAGGAAAGAGCAGAGTTCAGTCTTACTGTTTATCTGCAATGACTGCCAGGGCAAGTGAGGACGAGCAAGACAATTCCTGCCTAGCACCTTCCTTGGAGGAGAGAGAGTGCAACGTTCCATTTTAGCATTTTGGCGCTCACGAGCGAGACAAACTGCTTTGGCTGTTTGCAAGGCTAGGAAAGAGCAGAGCCCGAGTCTTGCTGTTTATCTGCAATGACTGCCAGGGCAAGTGAGGACCAGCAAGACAATTCCTGCCTAGCACCTTCCTTGGAGGAGAGAGAGTGCAACGTTTCATTTTGCTTTTTGGAGTGCGAGAGTGAGAAAAAGCAGAGTGCCTGTTTGTAAGGCTAGGAAAGATCAGAGCCCGAGTCTTGCTGTTTATCTTCAATGACTGCCAGGTCAAGTGAGGACCAGCAAGAGAATTCCTGCCTAGCACCTTCCTTGGAGGAGAGAGAGTGCAACGTTTCATTTTAGCATTTTGGCGCTCACGAGGGAGACAAACTGCTTTAGCTGTTTGCAACGCTAGGAAAGAGCAGAGCCCCAGTCTTGCTGTTTAGCTGCAATGACTGCCAGGGCAAGTGAGGACCAGCAAGACAATTCCTGCCTAGCACCTTCCTTGGAGGAGAGAGAGTGCAACGTTTCATTTTAGCATTTTGGGCCTCACGAGCGAGACAAAGTGCTTTGGCTGTTTGCAAGGCTAGGAAAGAACAGAGCCCCAGTCTTGCTGTTTATCTGCAATGACTGCCAGGGCAAGTGAGGACCAGCAAGACAATTCCTTCCTAGCACCTTCCTTGGAGGAGAGAGAGGGCAACGTTTCATTTTAGCATTTTGGCGCTCACGAGAGAGACAAACTGCTTTGGCTGTTTGCAAGGCTAGGAAAGAGCAGAGCCCCAGTCTTGCTGTTTATCTGCAATGACTGCCAGGGCAAGTGAGGACCAGCAAGACAATTCCTGCCTAGCACCTTCCTTGGAGGAGAGAGAGGGCAACGTTTCATTTTAGCATTTTGGCACTCACGAGCGAGACAAAGTGCTTTGGCTGTTTGCAAGGCTAGGAAAGAGCAGAGCCCCAGTCTTGCTGTTTATCTGCAATGACTGCCAGGGCAAGTGAGGACCAGCAAGACAATTCCTGCCTAGCACCTTCCTTGGAGGAGAGAGAGTGCAACGTTTCATTTTAGCGTTTTGGCGCTCACGAGGGAGACAAACTGCTTTGGCTGTTTGCAAGGCTAGGAAAGAGCAGAGCCCCAGTCTTGCTGTTTATCTGCAATGACTGCCAGGGCAAGTGAGGACCAGCAAGACAATTCCTGCCTAGCACCTTCCTTGGAGGAGAGAGAGTGCAACGTTTCATTTTAGCATTTTGGCGCTCACGAGGGAGACAAACTGCTTTGGCTGTTTGCAAGGCTAGGAAAGAGCAGAGCCCCAGTCTTGCTGTTTATCTGCAATGACTGCCAGGGCAAGTGAGGACCAGCAAGACAATTCCTGCCTAGCACCTTCCTGGGAGGAGAGAGAGTGCAACGTTTCATTTTAGCATTTTGGCGCTCACGAGCGAGACAAAGTGCTTTGGCTGTTTGCAAGGCTAGGAAAGAACAGAGCCCCAGTCTTGCTGTTTATCTGCAATGACTGCCAGGGCAAGTGAGGACCAGCAAGACAATTCCTGCCTAGCACCTTCCTTGGAGGAGAGAGAGGGCAACGTTTCATTTTAGCATTTTGGCGCTCACGAGAGAGACAAACTGCTTTGGCTGTTTCCAAGGCTAGGAAAGAGCAGAGCCCGAGTCTTGCTGTTTATCTGCAATGACTGCCAGGGCAAGTGAGGACCAGCAAGACAATTCCTGCCTAGCACCTTCCTTGGAGGAGAGAGAGTGCAACGTTTCATTTTAGCATTTTGGCGCTCACGAGGGAGACAAACTGCTTTGGCTGTTTGCAAGGCTAGGAAAGAACAGAGCCCGAGTCTTGCTGTTTATCTGCAATGACTGCCAGGGCAAGTGAGGACCAGCAAGACAATTCCTGCCTAGCACCTTCCTTGGAGGAGAGAGAGTGCAACGTTTCATTTTAGCATTTTGGCGCTGACGAGGGAGACAAACTGCTTTGGCTGTTTGCAAGGCTAGGAAAGAGCAGAGCCCGAGTCTTGCTGTTTATCTGCAATGACTGCCAGGGCAAGTGAGGACCAGCAAGACAATTCCTGCCTAGCACCTTCCTTGGAGGAGAGAGAGTGCAACGTTTCATTTTAGCATTTTGGCGCTCACGAGGGAGACAAAGTGCTTTGGCTGTTTGCAAGGCTAGGAAAGAACAGAGCCCGAGTCTTGCTGTTTATCTGCAATGACTGCCAGGGCAAGTGAGGACCAGCAAGACAATTCCTGCCTAGCACCTTCCTTGGAGGAGAGAGAGGGCAACGTTTCATTTTAGCATTTTGGCGCTGACGAGGGAGACAAACTGCTTTGGCTGTTTGCAAGGCTAGGAAAGAGCAGAGTTCAGTCTTACTGTTTATCTGCAATGACTGCCAGGGCAAGTGAGGACGAGCAAGACAATTCCTGCCTAGCACCTTCCTTGGAGGAGAGAGAGTGCAACGTTCCATTTTAGCATTTTGGCGCTCACGAGCGAGACAAACTGCTTTGGCTGTTTGCAAGGCTAGGAAAGAGCAGAGCCCGAGTCTTGCTGTTTATCTGCAATGACTGCCAGGGCAAGTGAGGACCAGCAAGACAATTCCTGCCTAGCACCTTCCTTGGAGGAGAGAGAGTGCAACGTTTCATTTTGCTTTTTGGAGTGCGAGAGTGAGAAAAAGCAGAGTGCCTGTTTGTAAGGCTAGGAAAGATCAGAGCCCGAGTCTTGCTGTTTATCTTCAATGACTGCCAGGTCAAGTGAGGACCAGCAAGAGAATTCCTGCCTAGCACCTTCCTTGGAGGAGAGAGAGTGCAACGTTTCATTTTAGCATTTTGGCGCTCACGAGGGAGACAAACTGCTTTAGCTGTTTGCAACGCTAGGAAAGAGCAGAGCCCCAGTCTTGCTGTTTAGCTGCAATGACTGCCAGGGCAAGTGAGGACCAGCAAGACAATTCCTGCCTAGCACCTTCCTTGGAGGAGAGAGAGTGCAACGTTTCATTTTAGCATTTTGGGCCTCACGAGCGAGACAAAGTGCTTTGGCTGTTTGCAAGGCTAGGAAAGAACAGAGCCCCAGTCTTGCTGTTTATCTGCAATGACTGCCAGGGCAAGTGAGGACCAGCAAGACAATTCCTTCCTAGCACCTTCCTTGGAGGAGAGAGAGGGCAACGTTTCATTTTAGCATTTTGGCGCTCACGAGAGAGACAAACTGCTTTGGCTGTTTGCAAGGCTAGGAAAGAGCAGAGCCCCAGTCTTGCTGTTTATCTGCAATGACTGCCAGGGCAAGTGAGGACCAGCAAGACAATTCCTGCCTAGCACCTTCCTTGGAGGAGAGAGAGGGCAACGTTTCATTTTAGCATTTTGGCACTCACGAGCGAGACAAAGTGCTTTGGCTGTTTGCAAGGCTAGGAAAGAACAGAGCCCCAGTCTTGCTGTTTATCTGCAATGACTGCCAGGGCAAGTGAGGACCAGCAAGACAATTCCTGCCTAGCACCTTCCTTGGAGGAGAGAGAGTGCAACGTTTCATTTTAGCATTTTGGCGCTCACGAGGGAGACAAACTGCTTTGGCTCTTTGCAAGGTTAGGAAAGAGCAGAGCCCCAGTCTTGCTGTTTATCTGCAAAGACTGCCAGGGCAAGTGAGGACCAGCAAGACAATTCCTGCCTAGCACCCTCCTTGGAGGAGAGAGAGTGCAACGTTTCATTTTAGCATTTCGGCGCTCACGAGGGAGACAAAGTGCTTTGGCTGTTTGCAAGGCTAGGAAAGAGCAGAGCCCGAGTCTTGCTGTTTATCTGCAATGACTGCCAGGGCAAGTGAGGACCAGCAAGACAATTCCTGCCTAGCACCTTCCTTGGAGGAGAGAGAGTGCAACGTTTCATTTTAGCATTTTGGCGCTCACGAGGGAGACAAACTGCTTTGGCTGTTTGCAAGGCTAGGAAAGAACAGAGCCCGAGTCTTGCTGTTTATCTGCAATGACTGCCAGGGCAAGTGAGGACCAGCAAGACAATTCCTGCCTAGCACCTTCCTTGGAGGAGAGAGAGTGCAACGTTTCATTTTAGCATTTTGGCGCTCACGAGGGAGACAAACTGCTTTGGCTGTTTGCAAGGCTAGGAAAGAGCAGAGTTCAGTCTTACTGTTTATCTGCAATGACTGCCAGGGCAAGTGAGGACGAGCAAGACAATTCCTGCCTAGCACCTTCCTTGGAGGAGAGAGAGTGCAACGTTTCATTTTAGCATTTTGGCGCTTACGAGCGAGACAAAATGCTTTGGCTGTTTGCAAGGCTAGGAAAGAGCAGAGCCCGAGTCTTGCTGTTTATCTTCAATGACTGCCAGGGCAAGTGAGGACCAGCAAGACAATTCCTGCCTAGCACCTTCCTTGGAGGAGAGAGAGGGCAACGTTTCATTTTAGCATTTTGGCGCTCACGAGAGAGACAAACTGCTTTGGCTGTTTGCAAGGCTAGGAAAGAGCAGAGCCCGAGTCTTGCTGTTTATCTGCAATGACTGCCAGGGCAAGTGAGGACCAGCAAGACAATTCCTGCCTAGCACCTTCCTTGGAGGAGAGAGAGTGCAACGTTTCATTTTAGCATTTTGGCGCTCACGAGGGAGACAAACTGCTTTGGCTGTTTGCAAGGCTAGGAAAGAACAGAGCCCGAGTCTTGCTGTTTATCTGCAATGACTGCCAGGGCAAGTGAGGACCAGCAAGACAATTCCTGCCTAGCACCTTCCTTGGAGGAGAGAGAGTGCAACGTTTCATTTTAGCATTTTGGCGCTGACGAGGGAGACAAACTGCTTTGGCTGTTTGCAAGGCTAGGAAAGAGCAGAGTTCAGTCTTACTGTTTATCTGCAATGACTGCCAGGGCAAGTGAGGACGAGCAAGACAATTCCTGCCTAGCACCTTCCTTGGAGGAGAGAGAGTGCAACGTTCCATTTTAGCATTTTGGCGCTCACGAGCGAGACAAACTGCTTTGGCTGTTTGCAAGGCTAGGAAAGAGCAGAGCCCGAGTCTTGCTGTTTATCTTCAATGACTGCCAGGGCAAGTGAGGACCAGCAAGACAATTCCTGCCTAGCACCTTCCTTGGAGGAGAGAGAGTGCAACGTTTCATTTTAGCATTTTGGCGCTCACGAGGGAGACAAACTGCTTTAGCTGTTTGCAACGCTAGGAAAGAGCAGAGCCCCAGTCTTGCTGTTTATCTGCAATGACTGCCAGGGCAAGTGAGGACCAGCAAGACAATTCCTGCCTAGCACCTTCCTTGGAGGAGAGAGAGTGCAACGTTTCATTTTAGCATTTTGGGCCTCACGAGCGAGACAAAGTGCTTTGGCTGTTTGCAAGGCTAGGAAAGAACAGAGCCCCAGTCTTGCTGTTTATCTGCAATGACTGCCAG
>NW_028114346.1:0-17856 GCF_964289735.1 Phaethon aethereus | reverse complement strand
CCGGGCCGTGGCGGCGGGCGTGGCAAGCGGCGCGGGGACGCGGCGCGTACCGCCGTTGCACCGCGAGTAAAGCGAGGGCGATGAGAATTGTTACGCGGACCGTAAGATTTTGGGAGATGAGGCGTGCTTTCGGACGGGGGGAGCTCGAGCGAGGCGATTCCCACCCGGCAGGTTCCTTGCGGAGGCAGCGATTTATTCACCGACTTTCGCTCGCTGCGATGCGTCGGTGAACAGATTAACTTCCTCTGCTTCGCTGGAAGCCATTTGTCACGCTGCCGGTGATTAGTTTTTGCGGCGGGGATTGCACCTGAGCAGCTGGTGAGAGCCACCAGGTCTGGAAAGGGCGGGTCCGGCCGCGGCGCTCCCGCGTCCCGACCGCGGGGAGCAGTGTCGCCGATGCTAATACCCGCGTTTATCCGTGTCCCGTCTTTGCGCGTTTTCCTAAGCCCCGCCGAGATCATCGCCGGCTCCGGAGGCTGTTTCTGCCGGCAAACCTGGCCGCGACGGTGCCCGGGCCCTCGCCCAGCGGAGGAGACCGCGGCGTCGCGGGCACGCCGTCTCCGCAGGGCAGGGTGGAGATGCTCGGCGCCGCGTGCCCCGGCCGCCGTCCTCTCGTGGGCTGCCCGTGCCGTGGGCGCGAGGAGGTGGCCCGCCAGCCGTGCGCCTTCATGTGCGCCGGCCGCGGTGCCGCGTCCCGGGCGGGAGCTGAAATCCGGCAGCTGCCGGCCGCGGGCTGCGGTTAACTCCTCTCTACAGTTGTTTGCGGAGGGCGTAAATACGGCGGTCAGAGCCAAACTCGAGGCTCGGAAAAACCCCCGGCATTTCCTTTTGTATTTGTTGGCTCATCGCCGGTGGGCTGGGCTTCTGCCGGTGGTTCTGTCAGGCGTCGGCAGCTAATTCACTGGAAAAGGATCCGCCGTGCGCGGGACGGGCTCTGCCGCGGCGTGAGCGAGCCGAGGGCGGGCCAGGGGCTGGTCCCTGCCCCGCGCCCAGCCGCAGCCCTGGCGCCGGCGACATCCTCCTCGTGACCCCTGCCCCGCCGCGGCTCCTCGGGACGAGGTTTTTGGGGCGCGCCGCTCGGGAGGGACGCGGTGCCTGCCTTACGCTTCCCCCGGGACCCCGGCTGCAGGCAAACGCCACAATAAATCTGTCAGGTATCGTGCGGGTCTTATTAAATTTGCATCGAGCCCGGCTCGCCGCTCCTCCTTAAGGTCTCGGGGGTGGGCGGATGGGTCTTTAATCTCGGTGCCCAACCCGGGCTGCCAGCCCGCTCCTCTGCCCCGTCCCCCCGGGCCGTCTCGGGGCAGGATGCGGCTGCAATCCCCCCGGCAGCTGGCGGCGAAACGGGGCGCGCTGTGGCACGCCGCGAGCTTCCCGGCTGGCTGGGCTTGCTGGCCTCGGCCCCGGGCGAGCCCCGTGCCGGGCCAGCGGCATCCCGGAACAGCAGCCGCAGCGGCAAAGTGCCGTTACAGCAGCGACGGAAAATCACAGGCTTTGTTCTTTGGGGCTTCCCCCTCCGTGCCTTCCCCCCGGGGAGGCGTTTGTCGCTTTAAACGTGGCCAGAAATAGCACCGAACGGTTATTGGATTTGTCCGGGCTGCCTTGGGACGCGTACGCTCCAAGTACGGCTAATTCATAAACGCCGGCACCGATTGATTCTCTAGCAGTTGAAACAGGCTGCGTACGGAAATACCGGCCCCGGAGCACCGAGGGGAGGTTCTGCATCAGTCTTAGGAACTAGAAAACGCGCTCTCTCCCGGAGCCCTGACCCCGCGGTTTTTATCAATCCCCGGTGGGCAGAGCAGTAGCTCGTAACCGATGTGGGCCGTCATTTTTCTCCCGGAATTGGAAGGCGCTCGGGACCGGGGCCGGAGTTTCGCGCCCGCCGCGGGCAGCTGGCTGCGGGAGTGGGTTTGGGTTACGGCGAGACGCGTGCCGAGCGGGAGAGCCCCCCTCTCGCCCGTGCGCCGTTCCCTGGGTGAGGGGCGAGCTCCCGGCGGGGCTCCCGGCCGCCCCGCTCCTCTCTGGGGCGCTTCCTATAAAGCTTTTACGCCTCCCGGCGGGCGCAGAAATCCGATTGTACCCAGTGCCCTTCGCCGTTAGTATCACCGGCGAACTCGGCGATAAGTCGGGTCGGCGCGGTCCCCGCCGGAGCCGTTGATGTGGATTGCGTGGAGCTATTTGCCCCTTTTCGCGGAAAGAACGGGAGCTGCGCCGTTGGGTCGCGTAGACCTTCGCCTTTAACGTAACGGCGGCTTTGAAGCCGTGCCTCGCGCCGGGGCGGGTGCTAAAACCCGCTGGTTTTCCGCCCGTCGCCGTCTCCGGGGCTGACGCCCCAGCTCGGAGGCTCGATCCGGGAGGCTGCTCCGGTCCCGCTTTACCGAGCGCGGCGCGGGACGCGGCGAAGCCCTTTGCAGCCGTCGCCGATTTACAGAGGAGGTTTAAAGGTTTCAGCTCCGAGCGCTCCGCTCTGCCGATCGCCTTCCGCTTCTCCGCGTTGGCCGGGTTTGGCGGGGGTCAGGCCAGCTTCAGGAGCGTGTCCAGGGCCGCTTTCCCCGCACGCGCCGGGCTCCGAAACCCGCCGGCTGGAGGGTGTCCTGCCATCCTCCCCCGGCGCTCAAATACCAGCTCGAGCCCCTGTTTGTTTTCAGGCGCTTCTGAGTTAAGCTCATTATTAACTCAGCGGGACGGATTCGCTTTTAATTGCCCGCATTGCTACGCGGCGCGTGGCGGGGCGTCGTGCCGGCAAGGGAGGAAGGAGCCGGCTCCGCCGCCGGCCCGGCGCGCGGATGACGTGCTGGGTCGGGGCTGGCCCGCTCACCCTTCTCCTTCCCTTTGTGTCTTCAGAAAATAGGTTTTTTATTACTTCTTACGGAGGTTTGTACATATCGGACGTGCAGAAGGAAGATGCCTTGTCCACCTACAGGTGTATCACCAAGCACAAGTACAGCGGGGAGACGCGGCAGAGCAACGGCGCCAGGCTCTCGGTCTCAGGTGAGCACGCGGCTGCGGGCGCCGGGGGGCCCGGCGCGGCTCCGGCGCCCGGGAGGGCGTCCAGCCCCACCTGACTCCCCCGGGGCGCAGGAGGGAGCCGTCGACGGCGTCGCTGCCTCCCGTCCCCGCAGGGAGAGGACCTCCCGGGGCGGGGGGCCGGGGGGTCCCGTCGGGGCCGTTCAGGGGGTTCGCGCTGCCCCGCGTGTCCCCCCGGCGCTGGCCGTGGCGAGCGGCGGCGCCGCGCGGCACCCCGAGCGAGAGGCGACGGGGCGCGACGCGATGCGATGTGACGGCCCGCGATGTGAGCAGCCTGACGCGATGCGACGAACGTGCAAGCGATACCGCGGCGCAGGCGGCGCGGCCCGTAGCGCCGGGTGTCTCGGGGCGCTCCCAGCTCCGCCGACTGCCCAAATTACTCCGCTCGGGAGGGAGTTCGACCGACTCGCGGCCGCCTCGCCGCTTGGCTGCGGCACGCCCGCTCGCTGCCGCGTGCTTTCTCCATCCTCGGGTTTGCGGGCTGTGGCTCGCGCGCCAGCTCCTCGAATTAACCCCGCGGGGGGAGGGAGGGGGTCTGGCACGGCCGGGCGGGGGCTTGCCTGGCCTTGCCCCAGCCTCCGGGAGGCCGGAGGGTCCCAGTCCCACCCGTGGCCGTCCTGCGGGCAGCCCCTGGGGGTATTGTCCCCTCTCCGTGCGCGTTCGATCTGGCCCGGTCCCCTCCTGGTCGCCGTCGTTATTTACACGTCACGGCGTTTTCCTTCTGCTCGGGAGTAGCGAAAGCGGTTTCTTTCCCCTGGAATTTAATTTCACGCCTGAGACTTGGCGATTAATTTCCCCTTTCCCGGCTGCCTGATGGGCCCCTTTGCTTGTAAATTTTGAAACGTGCCACAGAATTTGTGTATTTTGCACCAATTGGGCGTCGCCCTGAGTAATTCCTCCGGCGCGCAGTGTATTCGTACCGTCAGCTAGTCAGATGCGTTTCTCCCCGCAAGCCCGCTGCCCCGACCAGCCCGGCGGGGGATCTGGCCGGCATCCCGCGCTCCCGCCCGGCAGAGCCGCCGGCGAGAGCCGCCCTCTCCCGCCTGACGCCGAGGGGTCGCGGCGGTAGCGGCGTCGCCGTGCCGGGGGCTCTCCTTGGCGGGGAGAAGCCTCGCCGCCGGCTGAGCCCGTTTCCTCTCCGAACGCAGACCCGGCGGAGTCCATCCCCACGATGCTAGACAGCTTCCAGTCCAGGGAGGTGAGGGCGGGCCGGCTGGTGGAGCTGCCCTGCATCGCCTCGGGCTACCCCAACCCCGCCGTCCGGTGGATGAAGGACGGGCGCCCGCTCCCTGCGGACAGCCGCTGGACCAAGCGCGTCACGGGCCTGACCATCAACGACCTGCGCGTGGAGGACAGCGGGACCTACATCTGCGAGGTGACCAACACCTTCGGGTCCGCAGAGGTCACGGGGACCCTCACGGTCATAGGTGAGAGCCGGCGGCCGGAGCGGGGCGCGGCGGTGGGGAGACCTCTGCCCTGCCGCCCGGGGCCCGGCTTGATGACGCCTTTTCGATACAAAGCCGTTAGAAACGTCAAGCCTTTAAAGGGTTTATACAGCCGTACAAACGCCGAGCCTCCTATTTCGGCGCGGCGCTCGGGGCGCTCGCCGTGCCGCGGCGGCACACCTGCAGACGTCCCCTGACTTACCGCTTCCATGGGGGCGGGGAGAGGGGCCTCGGGAAAACTCGGAGCGATGCCGGCGGGCGTAAATCGCCGGATTTGTCAGCGGGGGGGACGGCGCGGGGGCGCGCCCGCCTTGCCGCGCGGCGGCGTTTTACGCACAGTCGGGCTGGCGCTTCCGGGGCGGGAAAGGCGGGGAGCGCGCGCTAAGGACGAGACGCCTCCCGCCGCGCTGCCCGGCGCCGCCAACGCCTCGCCCGCTCTCGCCCTTTCTCGCACAGACCCTCTGCGTGTGACCCTCACGCCAAAGAAGCTCAAAACGGGCATCGGCAGCACCGTCATCCTCTCTTGTGCCCTCAGCGGGTCCCCCGAGTACGTCATCCGCTGGTACCGCAACACCGACCTCGTGGCGGCGGATGACTACATCTCCATCCGGGGGATCGGCAACGAGACCCTCCTCATCACGGCCGCCCAGAAGAGCCACTCCGGGGCCTACCAGTGCTTTGCCACCCGCAAGTCCCAGACGGCGCAGGACTTCTCCATCATCACGCTGGAGGGTGAGCTGCCTTCCTCGGGGCGGGGGCTTCCCTCTGCGAGCCTCCGCGGCCCCGGCGTGCTGCGCGCGTGGCGGGAGGGCGGCGACACCCGCCCCCCCCGCCCCGGGGTGGGGGCCCCGGGGGCCGGACCGCTCCGGGGACGCGGCGCGGGGAAGGACCAAAATAAGGGTCGACTGGCCGGCCCCCGGGCCGAGGCGCCGCCCTTCACCGCGCGTCCCCTCCCCACCGCGGGTTGCCGGCCGCTCGGACGCGGGACGGGCTCCGCGCGTCCCCCTGCTGCAGGGGCGTGGGCGCGGGGCTCTGAGGGCGACCGCTGCCGCCTGCGGCTGCCGCTCCCTGACGCCCCCTCCCGCTGGGTGCCCCCCCCAGATGGGACCCCCCGCATCGTCTCCTCCTTCAGCGAGAAGGTGGTCAACCCCGGGGAGCAATTCTCCCTGATGTGCGCCGCCAAGGGGGCCCCGCCGCCGACCGTCACCTGGGCGCTGGACGACGAGCCCATCCCGCGGGACGGCGGGCACCGCACCAGCCAGTACACCATGTCGGACGGCACCACCGTCAGCCACATGAACGTGACCAGCCCGCAGATCAAGGACGGCGGCGTGTACCGGTGCACCGCGCGGAACTCGGTGGGCAGCGCCGAATACCAAGCGCGAATAAACGTAAGAGGTGCCTGTCTACTTTTAAATATCAGAATAGGACTTTTACTGGGCTTTTGGTTTTGTTCCGCTCCCCGGCCGACGGCTCCTCCGCGCCTCTCCCTCCTCTTCCCAGCCCCGGGGGACCCCCTTCCCCGAGCTCCCCGCTCCCGCCCCACGCACCTGCCCGCGAACGCCGCCCCGGGGGACCCCCCCCCCCGCACGAGGAAGCTGGCGGCGGGCGCGGAAGCGTCCAGGGCCCCCCCATCCCGTGCTCTGCCGGCGGCCAACGCGCCCGCCGGCGCGGGGATCTGCGCGACGAGCGATGATGAGGCGGCACGCGAAATCGTGGAAAATGAGCTTTGATTTGTCACGTCTGTGTTTTCCTTTGTCTGCTAAAAGCCGCGGCCGCGTTAATCGCCGTGTTATTAGGGCTGGAGCGCGTCGCTCGGTGCGTTACGGGGAGCGCTTTCAGGCGCGGGGCACGCCGTAAGCCCCGGCCCGTTAATAATCGCCGATTACAGCTTAGGGGCGGGGGCGAGGCAGAGACGAGGTAGCATTTATTTGTCTGCCGAGAACGAGGGTTGGAAGGGCTGCGTTTGTCAGCGTCTCAGGATTGAAACGGATCTAGCGGCTTTCTGGCTGGCAGCCCGGGAGAGCCAGAATTTTGCTGCCGTTGACCGCTAAATTCGGAACCAGCGCTTCCCTCAGCCGTGAGAAACCAGAGCAGCGTTTCCGACAAGGACGTTACCTCGTCTCCCTCTTTCCCCTCGCTCAGCTCTCGACGGGCTGTCGCTAGATAAGATTCGGGCTTTTTTTTTCTTTTTTCTTTTTTTTTCTTTTTTCTTTTTTTTTCTTTTTTCTTTTTTTTTCCCCCCCGGGAGCAAGTCCCTCAGAGAGCCCGAGAGACGGTTGCGGAGCAAGATGCTGATTTCTTAAACGCGGCCCAGCTTAAGCCGCTGTCCTGCTACGCCCTTAGGACGAGGAGTCCGGGTGGGGTTAATCTCGAGATTCGTCGGCTAGTTTGCGCAGCGGCCGGGAGAACGACGTAGTCGTCGATGCCTGAAACCTCTCGTTGCCGTACTCCGCTGCCGCGTTCTCCCGGTCCTCGAGGCAGCCAGAAACCGGTGACCGCCCGGCTTTTCAGCGGCACTCGGGCGGGCGGCGGGAGGCTCAGAAAGGCGCGTTTTAGGGGAGGTGAAATACGTTTGCCGATGGAAGTCGGCTTCCCGTAGCGGCTCTTGCGGAGGACGCTTGGCGCGACACAGCCGCTTCCCTCCAAGAGAGGCGGAGAGCGGCTGCGGCCGTCGGGGAGCGCTCCCCGGCGCTGCTGGCGGAGCCACGGCGCAGGCGCGCTGGGCGGCCGCGCTTCCCCTCGCAGAAGCGCGCCGCGCTTCCGGACGCCGTCCGACCTTCTGCGACGAGCGGCAGCAGTGCGCGCGGGCTGGGCCGAAGTCGCACCTGCGGGACCGGCCCTGACCGAGGACTGCGGCCCCCGCCGTCGTAGGCGTGCGCGAGCGGCTCTAGCCGGAGGTTGCGGCCGACGAGCGGCCTTCCCCTGTGCGTGCCGAGAGAGGAGCCTGCGCCCGCTCCTCGCCCGCGGCCGGGCCGGGTCCCGACCGTGCCGGTCACCTCCTTTGCCGGTGAAGCTGGCTCTGAACTAGCAGCAGCTCTGCACGCCGCCGGACTGCCCTTCGGAATTAACCTAGCCTGCCTCTTCCTTCCTCCCCAATATGTAGGTCCCCCGAGCATCCGAGCGATGAAGAACATAACGGCGGTAGCGGGTAGGGATGCTTTCATCAGCTGCAGGGTGATCGGGTACCCCTATTACTCCATCAAGTGGTACAAGGACTCGTTGCTGCTGCCCGATAACCACCGCCAAGTGGTCTTTGAAAACGGGACCCTTAAGCTGATGGACGTCCAGAAGGGCATGGACGAAGGGGAGTATCTGTGCAGCGTGCTGATCCAGCCCCAGCTCTCCATCAGCCAGAGCGTCCACGTCACAGTGAAAGGTAAGCGGGTGGAGAGGCTTTCCCCGGCGCGGCCGCCCCTGCTGCGGGACGCTCCCCGGCCGGCGCCCCGCCAACGCCGCGCCGGTGGGAGCTCAGCTCCTGCCAGGGCCGCCCTCGGGAGCCGGCTCCGCTCCTGCCGGAGCGGCTACCTGGTCCTGCCTGCGCGCCTGCAGCCGCCCCGAGCCGCGCCGTATCCGTTTCCCGCTACAAGCGGCGGAGCAAGGATTTACGGTGTAAACATCGCGGATTAAAACATCTAACCTTTGCTCGGATCACCTTCGCCGATGTTTTTCACCGCGCGTTAGCTTTTAAAAAAATAATACTCTCGGTCTTCCCAGCGCACAGAACATCTTAAAAGCTTCTCCGGGCCATCAATTATTCAGCCCCGTTGAGGGAGCTATCAGTCCTAATGAATTGAGCCGGATGCATTCCCTCCCAGTGCCGCGCCGAGATTGTGCGGCGAGCGGGCCGTGCTCCCCCCCGCCTCCCGTCCGCGGAGCTGTCGGCTCCTCTCCGCCCGTCGCCAGCTCGGAGCGTGTGGTGAACCGTTTAGGCAAACGCGGCCGCGCCGGGGACGGCGCTGGCCAATCGCCTTCCTCCGCCTCGCCCCGCGGGGTATTTGCGGGCTGGGTGGGACTCGGATTCCGCGCCCGTCCGCCGCTTTCTTATTAGGAGTCGGGTTGGCGAGGGAGCGCGTCGAGCCGATTCGAGATGCGGCCGCTTGATTAGCCGGCGCTCTCCTCCGAGGCTTCGCGGAGGGCGGAGGCGGCTGCGGCCAACCTGCCTGGGGGCGGCGGGGGGAGCGCTCCTCGCCCCTCGGGCCCGTAGCGTGGGGCACGGCCAGCCCCTCTGCCCTCCCCGTAGACGAAACCCCCACCTCCGTGGGAGCCCCGGGGCGTGGGTAGAGGCCAGAGCGGAGTAAAGGCCAGTCCTCCCGGGGCGAGCGGGACGGCGGGGCCGGCGCGAAGAGAGCGCCTACAGGGCCCGGCGCGCGCCTCGAGTCGAATGTCGGGGTTCGCTTTTTGTCGGTCGCTGGGAGGTGCCGTCGCAGGGTGCTGGAGCTCGGCCGCGGAGCCGTACGTCCCGGGAAGCAGCCGCGAGCGAACCCTGCCGCGGCCGAGGAAGGCGAGCGGGCGGAAGCGCGGTGCGTTCCTGGGGCCACGGCCCCGCGCCTCGCAGCCCTCCGGGCCCGAGCTGCTGTGCCGGGCTCTGCGGCGGGCGCCGGGGGAGAGACCCTCGTGCGGCGCCCTGGGCCGCGGCCGACTCCTGCCGCAGCTGCGCGAGGGAGCCTGGAAGCCCTGGAGGAAGGAGAAGGGCAGCGGGAAGCGAGCCGGGGAGGAGAGGCGAGCTGCAGGCTCCGGCTGCGGGGAGCTCGAGCAATAGACTGCAGTGCGCTCCCAATTAATTATTCATTAATTATGGAAAACAGGCAGCGCTGGCTCCATGGCTCCAGCGACTCGAGCCACGTCGCCGTAGCCGGCGAAGGGGCAGGCCAGCCGTGCCCGCGGCCGGCAGCGGCTTGCGGCCCGGGGGGCGGTGGGCAGCCCCCCGCTTGCCCGCGGCTCCCCAGAGCCACCCGGCCAGGCGGAGGGGCAGAGAGCCGGCGCGGGGGGCTTCGCGTGGCGCCGGGGCGGAGGCGGGAGTGCCGGGAGGTGCGCGGCGCCTGTACGAGAAGGCAGCTTGTTTCCGCCGAGGGGGCAGTTGGCAGCCTGCTAATTTAATTACGGAGGCTGTGGAACGAGGACCTCGTCCACCCGGTGCTGAGCCTTGTTAAGCTAATTGTCGCCCGCTCCCGCGTTGCCGGAGACGCTGCCGTCGCCTAATTAAGTTATCGGAAAGACAACGGCCGGTTCCGAATCCGGCGCCGTTAAGGAACAGCGTCCATCGCGTAACGGCTTCTCTGTGGGCAGACAAACGCCGAGGCGGCGTTTCGGCCGGCGCGTGCCGGGGGGCGGCTGGGGCTTTTGCCGGCGCGGGGCCTGCCCGGCTCGGGAGGTCGGCGCTCCTCCCTCCCGCTCTCGGCACGGTGGCCCTGCGGCGTCTCCCCTGAGCTCCGCTGCGGCCCGGCCCTCCCGGAGGAAGGCTTTCCCCGGACGGGCTCTCCAGCGTGCTCTGCCTCTCTCCTCGACAGTCCCTCCGCTGATCCAGCCCTTTGAGTTCCCGCCAGCCTCCATCGGGCAGCTCCTCTACATCCCCTGCGTGGTCTCCTCCGGGGACATGCCCATCCACATCACCTGGAGGAAGGACGGGCACGTCATCCTCTCCGGCTCCGGAGTCACCATCGAGAGCAAGGAGTTCATGAGCTCCCTGCAGATCTCCAGCGTCTCCCTCAAGCACAACGGCAACTACACCTGCATCGCCAGCAACGCCGCCGCCACGGTCAGCCGGGAGCGGCAGCTCATCGTGCGGGTGAGGCCGCGGGCCGACCCAGCCGTGCGCGCAGCCCAGCCCGGTCCTCGCCGCCGCACCGGGCTCGGGAGGGGGGACGGTGGCGGAGGGGCAAGCGGAGATAAGGCGCGAGGCTGGGGGGAGGTAACGCTCTCCTCTGGTTGAGGGAGCGGCGCGGCGGCAGGCGGGGCGCGCCAGGAGCGCGGCCGAGCCAGAGCAGCCACGTGCCCGCGGAGCCGAGGGGGCTTTTGCCACGGCGCCCGTCTTTCCTCTCCGTTTACGCAGTGCCGCCTCGTTTTGTGGTCCAACCCAACAACCAAGACGGCATTTACGGTAAAGCCGGGGTGCTGAACTGCTCCGTCGACGGGTACCCCCCTCCGAAGGTCATGTGGAAGCACGCAAAAGGTAGGGGCGCGCCGCGGTGCCGCCGGGTGACCTCGGCGCGGGCGGGGGAGGCTCCCCGCGGGGCACGGCCCCTCAGGCGCTCCGCTGCCCCGGCTGAGCTCTGCGGCTCCGTGTCCCCTCCTAGGAAGCGGCAACCCCCAGCAGTACCACCCCATACCGCTCACGGGCCGCATCCAGATCCTGCCTAACAGCTCCCTGCTCATCCGCCACGTGCTGGAGGAGGACATCGGCTACTACCTCTGCCAGGCCAGCAACGGCGTGGGCACAGACATCAGCAAGTCCATGTTCCTCACCGTGAAGAGTAAGTAGCCGGGCCGTGCCGCGGCGGCGGCGAGGGGCCGGGGAGCGGAGGCGGGCGCCTGCCCTGCGTGCCGGTGAAACCGCGGCTGCGGCTGCCGGTCAGCAGAGCCTGCTCCGGCACGGACCCCTCCTCCGTGCCGAGGGTCTGCCCTCGGCGCCGCGGGGCACGGGGAGGGCGTCGATTCTCCTCCTCCGGAACCCGCTTCCCTCCTGCTGTTCCACGCGCTTTGCCCGTAATAAAACCGAGCAATCGGTCTCCGTCGTACGGGAGGAAGGGAACTAGCCGGGCTAATTTGGCAGGGGCGGGCCGGGAAGCGCTGTCAGACACCGTGTTTGAACCGCGCTTATTATCGGATTCCTCTCCCGTTGCTGTCGGCGGGATACGTAATCTCCAGCTCCGCTTTATTTATTTTGCTGGTCGCTGCCGCGAGCGTTCGGACCTCAGGCAGGAGGTGGCGGAGGGGGGACCGGCCCCTGCGGCAGCGCCCGCCCGCCCCCGGAGCGGGGCCGGGGTCGGGGCTTCTCCCTTCCGCTCTCCTGCCCATCAGCTCTCCCGGGCGTCGAGAGCGGAGCGCGGAGAGGGTCGCGTCCTCGAGGGTCGTTGGCGAGGGGCGACCCCGCGTCCGGCCGGGCAGGGTCCCGCCGCGGGCCTGCGTGTCGCGGGGTCGGGGACGGGCGTGTTTGGAAGTCGGCCGCCGCACGGCGAGAGCGTAGCTGATTGCTTCCAGGCAATTTGAATTAATCTCGTGCTTCAGGTGGAACTCGGCTAATCAGCGCAGAGAGGAAGCTGAAACGGGAGCAATCAAATTAACATCACGGAGCCGCTCCCAACAAGAAAGAGGGGGCGAGGGGGGCAGGCGCAGCCCTCGTCACCCTTGTCGCCGTCCTCGTTCAGTTGTCGCCAGCGGGCCGCGAAGCAGCTCGTGCCCCGGCGCGACACGGCAGAGCGCGCCGGCTGCTGACGTCTCCCTTTGTAGCCGGTCTTATCTCTGCCCAGCAAGCGGGACGAGCCTCTTGTCGGGCCGTGTTAACACGGCGCGGGGGGAGCGCGGCGGCGCCGGCAGGGGTGGCGAGCAGCGGAGGCGAGCTCTCCTCCGGGGAAGCCCCGGCAGGCAGGAAGCAACGCTCCCGCGAAGCGCGGTGCGGGCCAGCCGGGAGCGGCCTCCGGCAGCCCTCGGAGGGTCCCGCGGCCAGTCCCAGGCGACGCCGTCCCTCCGCGAGCGGCACGACCGCGCCAGGGCGGGCGTCGGGTACAGGCGCGCGAGAGGTGCCGCCCCTGCGCCCCGGTCCGCGCTGTCTGCGCGGCTGCTTGGGCTTTTCTTTCGGTTCCTCTTGCTGTCTCCCCTGCCCTGGGCTGCGAGCCGCTCCCGCGGCACCCCGGCGATCGAGAGAAGTCGATGCGTTTACATGCGAGGAGCCGCTTTTAATCAAACGTCGATAAGCGCGTTTCAGCGAAGCACAGCCTGAAACGCAGCTCCTCTCCCGGGGCCGACGCGTCGGCCACGCGCGCCCTCTGCGCCGCGCCGGCCTCCGGCCCACCGCCCCCCCGCCTGCCAAACTCTGCCGGGCGGCCCCTCGGCGGCCTTCTCGCGGCAGGAGCCCAGCCGGGTCCCACCGCGGTGCCAAAACTGGGTGCTGAGACCCTGACCCGGCTGCGCGCGCCCTCACGCCGTGCTGCGCGCGCTCGGAGCCGGAGCGGCGCTGCGTCCCCGGGCCCGGCGTAGGTGCGAGACCCCCCCCCCGGCCGTCCCCGCGCCGTTGGAGCGCCACTCTGCCGTCCCTGCTCCTCGCCGTCCCCGCGCCGGCTGGCTGGCGCCCGTGGTCCCCTCGGGGGCGGGATCGCCACGGGACGCTGCCGGCGGGCGCCGGGCCGGGCACCGCACCCTCCCGGCGCCTGGGCGCCCGCCCCGCGCCCCGGCGGCGCGGGAGGAAAGGTTTCCGTAGCCGTTAATTGAATTACATTGCCACGGAAAGCCGAGGAGTCGTAGCTCATTAGAGCCTCTTGTGTCCCATTATAACAGCGTGTGTTGCCTTTGCGGCGTGTCGTTACCATACGTTACGGCGGCACTCGGCGGTGCTGTTTGTTTATGCATTACATTTTTTTTTTCCTGCTTATACCCAGGCTCGCCGCGGCCGGCTCGCCGCGCGGGCTCGGCTCTTGGAGCGGCGAGGGGGAAGGAGCCCGGCCGGGGCGCGTTACAGCGATCCCTCGCGGCACGGGGAAGCGCTTCGGCTCTGCCCGAGCGTGCCTCCCCGCTGTCCTCGTTTGCGTATCGGGGTGGCTACGGGGCGGGGTTGGGGGGAATAAATAATCTCCGGCATCTGCAATGCCAAGGCGGCCTTGCTTGGTGGGAAACCGCACTCTATATTCTGCCCAGGTTTGTACGAGTGAATTATGCAAATGTGCGATGGAAAACATTCTTCCTCTCATCCTCGGGAGTGTAAAACCTTAGTCAATAATTCATACCCGCACGTCTCAGACTGGAGGCTTTCTCTTCATTACGGCGTGCGCTTGGTTATTTGTCTTTCACCTTTTATTGTCTACCCCGGTGTAATGCTATGCATTATAAAATTTATCTGCTTCATTATTTTATGATCCTGAGCTGTATAGTGCGGCGAGATGATTCCGCTTCGGGCCGCGTGGCCTCTCGGCGAGACCCGCGCCCGCCGCCTCCCCGGCGGGGCCCGCGGGCCGTGCCGGGGCCGGGCAGCCGCGGGGGGCACCCGGCCGTCCCCCGGGCGCACGGGTGACCCCCTGCCTCCCCGCAGTCCCGGCCATGATCACCTCCCACCCCAACACCACGATCGCCATCAAGGGGCAGACCAAGGAGCTGAACTGCACCGCCCGGGGTGAGCGGCCCATCATCATCCGCTGGGAGAAGGGCGACACCGTCATCGACCCCGACCGCAACGTGCGCTACGCCATCGCCACCAAGGACAACGGCGACGAGGTCATCTCCACCCTCAAGGTGAGGGCCGGCGGCGGGAGCGGGCCGCGATGCCGGGGGAAGGCGGGGGCTCGCGGCTGGGGGGTAGCTCCGTCTGCATCGGCTCCGCTTCTCTCCTTCGCGCGTTCGTAGCTGAAACCAGCCGACCGCGGGGACTCGGTCTTCTTCTCCTGTCACGCCATCAACTCCTACGGCGAGGACAGAGGCTTGATCCAGCTCACCGTGCAAGGTACTCGTTCCCCCGCACGCGAGCCCCGTGCTCCCGGGGGGCTTCTCTCCCCGTCGTCCCTAACTGTCCGTGTCTCCCCCAGAGCCCCCGGACCCGCCGGAGCTGGAGATCCGCGAGGTGAAAGCCCGGAGTATGAATTTGCGATGGACGCAGCGGTTTGACGGCAACAGCATCATCACCGGCTTCGACATCGAGTACAAAAACAAGTCGGGTAGGTGACGCCTGACCTCCCCTCCCCGTGCTGCCGCGGCCCCCGGCGGGCGGCGGGGCTGGGGGGGCTGTGTCCTGCGGCCCCGCCGGCGCCTCCGAGGGAATATTCCGCATCCCGGTTCCTTCGGATGGAGAAAGGAGAGAGCGAGCAGCGCTAACAAAGTACGTTCGTTTCTCTTGGATGGGAGCATTTGAAAGGGAATATTAAGAGACGATGTTTGCGAGAAGCCAAAGCCAGACTGCCCGACGGCGGGGAGGGGGGAAGCGGCACCGCTCCGGGGGGACCGGGGTCGAAAGCCGGAGGCGCCGCAGGGTTCGGGTGCTGACCCTCCTCCCATCTCACTCCGCCGCTTTTCCAGATTCCTGGGATTTTAAGCAGTCTACGCGCAACATCTCCCCCACCATCAACCAGGCGAACATCGTGGACCTCCACCCGGCCTCGGTGTACAGCATCCGCATGTACTCCTTCAACAAGATCGGGCGCAGCGAGCCGAGCAAGGAGCTCACCGTCAGCACGGAGGAAGCAGGTGCTGCTCGCGGGCGGGGGCGGCCGCGGGCCGCGCCGGGGCCGTAGCCTTGAGCTCTCTTGAAGTGTTTTCCCCGACGAGGAGGTCCTCGCCCCGAGGCCTCTCAACGCGTGCTCTTCTGGGTCCGTTTATCCGCAGCTCCCGATGGGCCTCCGATGGATGTCACCCTCCAGCCCATGACCTCCCAGAGCATCCAGGTCACCTGGAAGGTGAGCGTGGCCGGGGCGGTGCGCCGGCTTTCCCCGGCCCGGGGGGCTCGGGCAGCGCCAAAAGGCCCCCCAACCCCGCCAAGCATCTGCGGCAGCAGCTTGTCCCGGGACGCGGCGTTTTGTCAGCGGTGCGAGGGCCGGGAAGGGTTTCCCGGGCAATACGGAAACCCGAAGGCCGGGCGTGCGGCTCGGCTGCGTCGCGTGGGGTCCTTATTAATCGCGTTCCTTAACGGGCTTGTTATCTCACAGCGTGTCCGTGGGGAGAGAGGGGATAAATACGCAAAAACCGAGACCCTGGGTTGCAAAGCGTTTGAGCAAAGATCAATGATACGGCTTAGAACGGCATTTATTTTGCCAAAGGTGCATAACGAAAAGCGAAATCGATGGTAAAGTTAGGACTTTGGAATGAACCGGTGGGTCAATAAACTGAGGGCTCCAGCTTCTCTCCCCTCCTCTTAAGCGCTGAAAGACAGATAAACGGAAAAGAAGATTCACTTGCATGATAAGTCGCTTTGTTTTAAGAGTCTTTTGGTTGAGATGGGCCGCCCTGGCTCCGTAACGTAAATTTGCAGTCGACCCCATCGATTTCTTAACGCTTCAGAGAAATGCGGTTACGATTGGCCTCGGGCCGGCCCCGCGCGTTTTTAAGGCTGTCAGGCTCGGGGCGTTTCCCTGCTCTCTTACCGCTATCCTGCCGCTCGGCACGTCGGCCCGAGGCTGCCGCGGGGAGAGAACGTTGAAAAGCGTTGAGGAAGGACGCCGGGGAGAGGCGGTCGCGGCGAGGGGGCCCCGCGAGCCCCCCGTGACCCCGCTCTGCCTCGCACCCCACCTTCCTCAGGCCCCGAAGAAGGAGCTGCAGAACGGGGTGATCCGGGGCTACCAGATCGGGTACCGGGAGAACAGCCCGGGCAGCAACGGGCAGTACAGCATCGTGGAGATGAAAGCCACCGGGGACGGCGAGGTCTACACGCTGGACAACCTGAAGAAATTCGCCCAGTACGGGGTGGTGGTGCAGGCGTTCAACCGCGCGGGGACGGGGCCCTCGTCCAGCGAGATCAACGCCACCACGCTGGAGGACGGTAAGGCTGGCCCGGCCCTCGCCGGGGGTCCCGCCACCCGGGGCTCCCGGGGCGGCTGCCGCCCGCCTTCGGCGCACGCGCGGCCGCCCGCAGCTGCCCCGGGGAGGAGTTGTGAGCACGAGGGTGCCAGGACAGGTTTCTGGCGCGGTTAGAGGGACGCCGAGCTGGATTTACGCGACGCTGAAGCGCCGGGGAGGCTTCCGGTGGCCTCGGCCCTTTTAAAAACAGCGAGAAAAAAAAGTTTTGTGGCGCGTTTGCTCGGCGGTTTTTCATACTTAATTAAGGCTCTTGTTAGCCTGTCAAACCGTGATCGTTTCCCGGCTACGTTAGCACTCCTCCTGGGGTATTCAAGGGCCCCCGTTTTAGCAATAGCGTCTTTTCCGTAATTATATTACCTTCATTTTGTTCGAGCGGACTATCTGTATTAGTTTATTATAGCCTGTCCCTAATTACACGGTGCTTATATTTTTGCACCTAAGTAATATGAAACAATAATCATTTTCAAAGAGGATCGTTAGGGTGATGTATTATCGTTTAAACGCTCGTAAAAATTAGAGTTACCTCTTGTGGGGCAACGGGATCTAATTACCTCGCTTCCAGCCAGCGCGCCCGCTCTCCCCTCGCCGGCAAGCGCGGCGCGTCCCGGCGGCCTCCCTGTCCCCGGGAGCTCGGGGGTCGCGCCCGCCTCGGTGCTCCGGGAGGAGCAAAGCTGCGCGTCGGAGGCGGACGGCCGCGATCGCCCGGCCCCGGCGCCCTGCGCGCCGGGCAGGACCGGCTCCGGGGGAGAGGGGGCCGTGGCGCGGCGGGGTCCCGTGCGGGCGCGGGCGGGGCGGCCGACCTGTGGGACGTGGCGCCTGCCGGGCCCGTGCCGCCTCTCCGTCCTCCTGCTGATCGCGCCCCCGCCCGTCCCCTCCTCAGTTCCCAGCCAGCCCCCCGAGAACGTGCGGGCCATCTCCATCACGTCGGACGTGGCCGTCATCTCCTGGTCGGAGCCGCCGCGCAGCACCCTCAACGGGGTGCTCAAGGGCTACCGCGTCATCTTCTGGTCGCTCTACGTGGACGGGGGTGAGCGCTCGCGCAGACCGGGGGACGCGGGGGACCTGGCCGGCCGGCGGCGTGGGGCTGACGGGCCCCGTCTCCCCGCAGAGTGGGGCGAGATGCAGAACATCACGACCACGCGGGAGCGAGTGGAGCTGCGGGGCATGGAGAAGTTCACCAACTACAGTGTGCAGGTGCTGGCGTACACCCAGGCCGGCGACGGCGTCCGCAGCAGCGTGCTCTACATCCAGACCAAGGAGGACGGTGAGCGGCGCTGTCCGGGGCTGCCCTTTCTTTTTCGTTTCCTCCCCGCTCGGTTCGCCGAACCCGCGCCCGGCGGCCCCCCGCGCGGCCGTTCAGGGTCGCGGTGCGCCGGTGCCAGGAGACGGGAGCGCTGGCTCGTGCCGCAGCGCGCCGCGTTGCTGCGCCGGCGAGGGAAGGGCCGGAGCGGCTGCGGGGGCGTAGAGGAAACCCGCCGTGTACAGCCACGGGCAGGGCCTTCCCCTTCTCGGCTTTTTTCTTTTCCTTAAGTGCGCGTATTGAAATATTTACACCCCTGCCTGCCCTACTTTAACGCCATTAAGGCGGTAGCGGAGCGCTGCCGGGGCCCGCGGGCTGGCGTGGCTGCCTGCCCGGCCCGGCCAGCACCGGCTGCCGGGGCGGCACCTC